>NW_015505631.1:253889-273567 GCF_001515645.1 Sinocyclocheilus grahami
GTACCCACTGTATATATATATATATATATATATATTTGCTAAAATATTTTGTATAAACTTTGTTTTTCTGTAAAATATTTTTGTATTATATTTTAGATTTATACATTTTTATATTTATATAAATCTTTCTAAGAAAATACGCAACAAGCTGAAAATATCACATCTTTAACGTAACTATAAATTAATGGAAAAAGTTTTGCATGCAATGCCGAACATAGCTTTCAACACATGCTTACTGATACTTTCAGTTCTCAAGTGGAACATTAAAGAACATTAATGTACAGTATTTTGAAAAATGTCTCAAAGTGTTTTTTTGCCCTCCACTGACTGTCAATTTATGGAGAAAAACTGTTCCTCAGAGTATCTTCTTTTGTGTTCCTCAGAAAGTCATACAGGTTTGGAACAGCACAAGAATGAGTAAAGGATGACTGTTTCATTCATAAATACGTCAGATATAAGGAAGCAAATGGCTTGTGAGCATCACTTCACGTTGACATGCACTGGCCCGCGGGCGCTTTCCGCTCGCTCATGTACTCTTACAAGTGCAGTGTACTTAAAGATGTGCCGTGTATCTAAACACCTCTGCCAGAGTGCCTACAAATGGGCCTGTGGCGTCTGTGTTTCCTGTCTAAGAGTGGTCCAATCATGGTTAATCTGTATTGAGAGCTCATGTGTGATGCATACGAAACACACACAAACACACACTTACATATGAACACACACATCGTGCTCATGCCAAGTCCAGCAATGCGGCAGATTTTTTTCCTCCTCCCCACTGTGGCTGTTGCCATAGCAACATGCTCCAGTTTTCTGGAATTGAAAAGTTGAATCTGACAGGAAGTGTGAGCATCTCCAGGGGGGCAGGAAGAACAGCGGTGGGGATAATAAGAAGGGTGTGGACTGGAAAAGGTGTGGATGGACGCACTCACTCGCTCTCCTCCTCCTCCTCTCGCATGTTTGTACAGGTCCACGGCGGGGTGCTGATTGCTCCCAAAACATTGACTCCTTATGTAAATATCTGCTGGCCTCCAGGCTCCGCGTGGGTCAAGGTTCACAGACACGGGCTCCTGTTGACTTTATCCAACAGCTTTACACCTTCTACAAAGAGACGCTTGTCTGTGAAAAAGAAAAATAGAACTTGAAATCACTTTAATATCTCATTCGTTTTTCCCAAACGGCTTTTGTTGAAGTCTCCTGCTTCTCAAATGTCTGTCTGGAGAATAAGACCCAAATAATTTCACACGTTTCTCTGAAAGAGTTTCAAAACAGACCTGCGTGGTGTGATTTTTTTGTATTTGCTGTGTTAAAATGAAGGAATTTTCCATATTGATTTTTTTACAGGTGTTTTACCCATATTGTGAATTACGCTTTGGATTGTGTAGCGTTTTAGGGGTGAAGGAAAAGTCAATAAATTTAACGCAAAATGGTAATTTTCAGACAGGTCATTATCTGTTTTTCTACGGATTAACAGTGGTATTGCTATTAATTTTAATTAAAAATATTTTGTTCTCATTTTACATTTTTATATAAAATATTTTAGTTTTTTATATTTTAACTTTAAATGTTTTTCTCACTTTTTTATTTTTAGCAGCGCATTTTTATATTTCCTAGAAATATTTTGTATTTATTTTAATCTTCATTTTAAAATAATGTATTTTATTTTTTTATACAAATAATTTATTTTTTTGCATTTTGCATTTTCTTACATAAAATATTTTTTTTATAGTTATACATTTTTAATTTTTTAATTTTTGCAATGCATTTTTATATTTGCTAGAAATTATATGTTTTTAAAGTTTTAATCTTAATTTTAAAAAAAATTTTACATTTAAAATTTATTTATTTTGTATTTTATTTTACATTGTCATATAAAATATTTTCATCTTTTATATCTTAAAGGTAAACATTGTTTTTTTTATATATATATATATATTTTTAATGTCATCTTTAATATTTGCTAGAAATATTTATTTTTATTAATTCTAATTTTAATTTTCAAAACTTTGTATTTATTTTTCTCATAATCATTTTATGGCTTTATTTTCTTACTGTATGACAACTTTTGAATAATTTGGGTCTAGTTAATTTAATTTCTACAAAAAGAGCAGAATTTTTTTTTTTTAATATCTCAATTGTGTCTCTGTGTTAGCAGTGAGATTAAATGGCTCCTCTTTCTTACATTTTCCCTCTTAGTTTTTTTTTTAAAGATTTCAGCGCTGGTATCTTGTCAAATCTGAGCACAGTTCCATATATAATGTGTGCAAAGAGATCAAGAGATTTTGATGTGAGTGCAAGCATTATCATTCTCTGATCTGCTACATTTTTTTCCATCTCTATACTCTCACTGTATGTCATCTATAGACTTATTTGAGTTTTTATTCTGCTAAAGAATGTTCTAGAAGAATTTGAGTGAACAGAAATGCATCCTGAGCTATGAAGCTTTATGAAATGTTATTTATTAGGCACCCAAAGCTCAAGGTCACTTCACAGAGAGAAAACAGAAATCTTATTCCTCAAGAGAGTCCTGTGCATTTACTGAGATGAAGCATCTATGTGATGAAAAACAGGCTAATGAGAGGTGCATTAAGGCCATCTACACACTTTGTCCAAAAACACATTTGCAGTATGTGTGCATCATCAATGTGAGTATCTGTTTAACAATGTAGCTAGTTAACAACTCAGAAGACATGTCATTGAAGTTTTCGTCCCTATGGATTTAACACCAGAACTTAACATGTACAGAGCAACACTTGCGTTTGTCTGCTGCGGAGAATGCGAGATGCTCTTAAATGGCAATTTCTTCAGGACAGGCAGCAATGAGACATGCGTGTATACTATATAAAGTGCTGGTGAGCATTTCAAACATGCACATTATACTTAATAATGGTTCACTTGCTTAAGTTATGCTGGATTGCTTCTTTTTCAATTGTGAATCAGACCCCAGATCACCTTTGAAAGCAGGTTCAAGTGAGAACTTTATTTCTTCTGTGGAACGCAATTGGCAAAAAGTTGTGTAATGATTCAGAATGCACAAATTTGAGGGGAAAATGACATGCTTCTACTTACATTTTTGTAAACACCAAAAACATACCTACACATACAATTCACTGCAGTTTCCAGTTGAAATAAACACTAGTGGCTATAAAACACCAACAACTTGTATTCCTTTTCACACAGATTATGATTACAAGGCCACATTATTGATTAATAAGACTTATTTTCATGCACATTCCTTGCACAAAACTACACTATGTCCTCAAAACACATGATTTGTAAACTAGCACAGTTTGGTATTTGCAAAACCATAACCAGCTCCTTATTTATGGTGCTTCTGATGTAGTAAACTTGCTCGTAATCTCACCCGGTACGGCACTGCACTTGCATTGTCTTGCCAAAAGAGACTTGTAGCAAGCAAGCTAAAATGACATGGTTGCTTAAACAAATGTGTTTTATCTTGTGTTTGCTTTTGTTAACACTATCAGTTAGGTTCAGTGCGCAGTTTGGTACGATATAGAGGTAACTTTTTACTTTTTAGCACCACTCACTGGACATTTCATTTTCGAGCTGCCGTAATACGTTCAACAACCAATGTAATAAAACGTTGCCAGATTCACATTCATCTGTTTCGGATAAAATGGAACACAGTTTTTTCACATAACATTTCACTCTGAAAGTGCCATGAAGCATGCAATGTAAAATATTAGTTTGCAGAAATGTCACCACATGCACTTTTTTCTAATGAGCCTTGGTTGAAAGGATCTTTAGATATCGTAAATTTTTTTATTTTTGAGATGCACAAGCTGTATACACAAATGTTTTTTTTTTTGTTTGTTTGTTTGTTTTTTTTTGCTTGACAGCTGTGATCACTGTTAACTTTCGTTGCTTGACAGGGTTAGTTACCCAGCTAGTTGCCAAGGCAGCATTTGTCATTTTTGTTGAAGTACTTGAATTACTAAAATAACATAAGCTAAATAAAGTAAAAATAATAACTAAAAATGAAAAAAAACCTAAAATAATAATAAGATATTAAAAATAAGATAACAAATAAATAATATATAAGTTAAAAACACTATATAGACATACATAAAACTTATAAAATCACACAACCAAATTACTCCAACTTTAACTAAAATTAAAGGGGTCCTATTATGCTTTTTCACTTTTTTAATTTTAGTCAGCGTGTAGTGTGTATGTTTGGGCATAAAAAAGATCTAGAAAGTTACAAATCTCAAAGTCCACTCCAAAGGGAGATATTTCATTTAAAAAAAATCCCTTTTCAAGAACTACACCGAACGGCTCGTTTGGACTACAGCGTTTGTTTTCCGGGCTTTGTGATATCACAAAGCGGCTCATTAGAATATCATTAAAAATAATTCCCGCCTACAGAAACTCGAATGGTTGGGGGGTGGGGAGGGGCGAGGTTGAGTGAGTGCATCCGACGAGACGACGAAAAAGAAGTGCTGCTGCAGAGTTAGTGCATCAGAGAAAACCAAGAAGAAGAGCTGCTGTGCTGTAGCGTCAAATTTTCGGCATGTCTAGAACAATTCTTACAAGTATAACACAACGTAGCTCGATCGGCGCCGCCGGTGTGCCTACACTCATAGAAAATAATGTATTTGAATTTTAAATTCAAATACACGCTGCGCTTCTCGTCCGGTGCGCGACCGCCTGAAAACGCTGTTTTTTTCACCTCCGTGCCCAAACGTCTTTGTTTGTGCTTATGAAAGCAGATGATGTCAGGAAATAGTGGTTGCAATTTATTTTTTAACTCTGTCCCTGAGCATTATAACCACAATTTGCTATTGTGTGCTGCGCATTTTACTGAGGACAGCTTCCACAACATGAGGGAGTACAGTGCCGGATTCGCCAAAAGCTTTTGTTGAAAGACAGAGCAAGAGGCGGGGCAGTACTGAAACACCGTCTCAGCTGTTCACCAATCACAACGCACTGGGACAGCTAACCAATCACAACACATTTTGTTTTTCGGAAGGCGGACCCGTTTTTCGAACCACCAAGCATGAGAGCATGTTCTAGTACACCCCCAAAACAAAATCAAGACTTTGTAAAAGAGCATAATAGGACCCCTTTAAAGTGAAGACAGAAAATATGAAAATAAAATCCAATTCAAAGTATTAACAAAAACTATATTAGTATATCAATAATACTAAACTAAAACTGTTATATGGAAAAGAGTTGTTCAAAAATGCACTTTTTGTGTTGCATGAAAAAAGTTAAGTCAGATTTAGGAAGGACGTGCGAGTGAGTTTTTGGCTGAATTATTCCTTTAAATGTTGAGGAAACTTCTCCCCTGAACATTGTCTCGTCTTTATCTCAGTCCAGAGTCTTGGAAGAATTAATTAAGTTCTGAGTTTCTCCTCTCTCTTTAATGCCTGCAATTCTTGTCTAAATTTCCATCCTTTCTTCTTTTCCGACCCATTAATTCTCGATTCCCGTGTCTCGGTAGGAGGCTGCGAATGAGCTAGAGACATCACAAACCTCACGCTCCTTTTTGGTCTTCCACCTTTTCCCCATCCGCCCCGTCCCAACACCCCAGCGCACTTCAAAATCAACTTGATTGACATATCAAGGGTAGTCCCCAAACACTTTAGTGAAAAACACTTTTTGAATTTAAGCAAAATTTACACACAACTTTAATGTGTCACTCTTTAATGTGTCAACGCATCTCCTGCTACCTCCTCCCGATGGATTTGCATGTTTACATACTTCATCAGACAGTTCAGGAGGTGACGAGAGTGTGAGCAAGATGACTGCTGAGATCTGAACAATAGCACAGGCAGCTGAAGGAAATGTTGAGGTGGGCGGAGCCTCGGAGATTAGGAAACATCTTCCTGTCTGCAAACACTTTCAGCTCTGTGAATTTTTGACTATTTCTTTCTGAAGATTTAGGATTGGACGGTCAGACTTTCAGAACCAAAACACAAGTGTTTCATGCAAAGTATTTTGGAATAAACTTTAAATGATGCAGTGACTGTTGAAAATGTTGCCCCAAAACGTATTTGGACACTTTTAGAGACTTAAGTCACACTTTAAAATGTCTGAATTTTATTGCATTAGATGCTAAATATCAAACCAAGTAACATCACCAGTAGCATTTTATTTATTTCATCAACCCTATTTTAGTTTTACAGTTATTTGCTTGTTTATTACTTTGTATTTTAATAGTAAACTTCATTTTGTGTAGTTTTGATTGAAAAGTGTGCAAAACTGAATTCTGAAAGAGGCGATGCCATTTTTATATTTATATACTATTATATATACTAATTTAGTCTTTTTTATTAGTTAAAATAAAATAAAAATAAAATAAATTAAAGCTAAATATAATATAAAAGAAACAAAAATTAATAAATTAATAGATGGTTATTTAGCTTTCATTTACTTTTATTTCAGTTTTAGTCATTTTAGTACTCCATCTCTAATATTTTATTTTGGCTTTTTATTAAATTAGTTCTTATTTTGATATTTTCAGTTTTTATCTTAATTTTCATTTAAGTTTTGGTCATTTTGTTATGTGCTTTTGTAATTTTTATGAGTTTTCTAAATATTTTTATTTAATATTAATTTATTTCTATTTCAGTTTTAGTCATTGTTGTACTTCAACTTAAGGTTAAGTTTTTCAAGTTTAACTTGTCTCTTTCGTACACTCGGCTCCTTGTTATTGTGATGACCTGCGCTCAAAGAAGGTTGCTTGCCACAAACTGTTTTTCATTAGGCTTGGAAAGCTTGTCTGGGTCAGTATAAAGTAGCACTTGAAAAGCAAGATCATCCTACTTTTCTCAGATTATTGTAAATAATCAAAATAATCCCAGGCAGCTCTTTCACTCTATTAATAGTCTACTCAAAGCTTAAGGATGCTTATTCTCTGACTGAATCAGTTCTGTAATGATTTTCTCACCCAGAAAAAAAAAAATTCTCAGATGTCGGCAGTTAATTTTTTATACTTTTCTGGTACTCCTCTGTCCAGATTTTCTTCAGTACATCCTGAATCACTCCGTGTGCAGGTATCTAGTATGAAAGCTACCACTTGCGCACGTGTGATCCCCTGCCAATCTTGTTTTGACATTTTGTGTTCTACTGTTCTTTCAATCATAAATGATTCACTGTCAACCGGTGTTGTGCCAGCAGCACTTAAAACTGCTGCTATCACCCATGTTCTAAAAAAAAAACTAAATACTGATGTGAACAATTTAAGCAATTTTCGTCCAATCTCAACTCTTCCAATTTTTGTCAAAAATTTTAGAGGGTGTTGCTGCTTCTCAATTACACAATAATTTGACTGTTAACAACCTTTTTGAGCCATATCAGTCGGGGTTTCGGAAACTGCACAGTACTGAGACAGCCTTGGTCAAAGTTACTAATGACATGTTATTGGCATCCGACTCTGGATCGGTGTCTATCCTTATCCTTCTGGACCTAAGTGCAGCTTTTGATATCGTTGAGCATACGGTATTACTTAGTCGACTCAAATCGGTCTTTGGGGTGACGGAGACTGCTCTGGATTGGTTCAGATCCTATTTAACTGATCGTAGTCGTTTTGTTTTTATGGATGGTCACAGAAGTCGGTCCTGTTAGTACTGGTGTCCCTCAGGGCTCATTACTTGGTCCCTTGCTTTTCAGCATCTATATTTTTCCTCTTGGTCAGTTGTTAAAAGATCTCTCAAACTCTACTACCATTTTTACGCTGTAAATACGCAGATTTACATCCACTCAAATCCGGGTCAAGACATGAACATTTCCCATCTCTCACACTGTCTTTCTGAGATTAAGTTGTGGATGTCTGACCATTTCTTGTGTTTGAATAGCTCCAAAACAGACGTTATGCTTCTTGGCTTTCCCCATAAATTGCGTAATGCTGGATCTTTAGCTTTGTCTGTTGACGGTGTTGCTCTGGAGTTACAAAGTAAATAAAAAAATGTGGACGTTATTTTCGATTTCAGCTTGTCGTTTGAGCCTTTCCTGCTGAACACTGTTAAGATTCTGTCAGGGGCCAGGGTTGTTGATCATATAACTCCTGTTTTGGAGCTGTTGCATTGGCTCCCGGTTAGATTCCGTATTGATTTTAAGGTTCTTATGTTAACACAAGGCACTGCATGGTCTGGGTCCTCAGTACTTGGCTGAGCTTTTAATTCCTTATACACCTAGCTGCAATTTGCGACCATCAGAGTGGTCTTTTAGTCATTCCTAAAACACGGCTGCATTCTGGGGGTGATCGGGCATTTTCATCTTACACCCCCAAATTGTGGAATTCTATCCCGGCTGACATCAGGGAAGCAAATTCGTTGGGTATTTTTAAATCTCGTCTTAAAACGTTTTATTTCCGTCTTGCTTTTACCTGATTGTCATTTTGTATTTTTGTGTTTTAATTTGGATTGTTCTGTTAGCTTGTGTTGTAAAGCGCTTTGAGAAAGTACCCTTTTAAAGGCGCTATACAAAATAAAATGTATTATTACTATTATTAACTTTCATCTGATTTTTAACTTTTAATTTATTTTACCATTATTTAAATTAATGAAAGTGCTTTTTAATAGATGTAATTTTAGTTAACAATATAAGCACTGGCATGAGAGGAACTGACTTAATAAAGTCACTAAAAATCACCAAAACACCAGTTGATTCAAAGACACTGAGCAAATTGAGAAGTGAAGTTAGTGAAGAGATATTTTGTATTGAGAGATTTTCTATAATTCACTGACATGTCAAGTGCTTTCCAGTCTCTTTGTGACAGTCTTCTCAGATGAAGTCCACAATGAAACGTGGCCTCCAGAAGGTCACAGATCTTCAGTCTTGCATAAGGACCATTGGATGGCGCTTTGAAATGCAGCAGTCAACACTTCAAAAAGCCTCCTCATGTTTCCTCTGACCCAGTTCTTTTAATTGAGCTTTCCCTTTTTTCCCTCAGCTGCATCTCTCTAATCCCTCATGAGTCAGTGTTTCTCCATCTCTGTGTGTGTTTTCCTATTTGATGCTGTCCTTCTCTGCCACTCTTCCTCCTCTGCCTCCTCGCGTCTCATTACCGGCATCCTCCAATCCTCTCCACTTCTCCTTTTTCAATGTCCAATATCATTCTTCTCTGTCTCAAGCACTTGGCCCCCCGTCCGCCTTTTATTCAATCTATTTGTCTCTCGTTCCTCTTGAAAGCTTCAATCCCGTAGCTTCTCCATCTCCCGTCCTGCTTCCTGTAGATTCTGCAGCACTGAGCAAATCCGAAAGCTGATTTTGCCTCTTCCTGCTGGAGAGGCGAATCGCGTGTGGTATCTCTTTAATTTTTCAATTGCTTCTCCTAGATAGCAGTGAGATTAAATGGAGACTTTTGCCAAAGTCTCCTGCTTCTCAGACCACAGTAATTTCAGAGTTTCAGAAGAGATCTCATCCATCTCTTCTGAAGTCTACAAACAAAAGTCAAAGACCTCAGTATGAACTCAAAATGCTATCCTATTAGCTTTATGTTTCTGTTATTTTTCTATATGACATTTGACTTTTTATTTTATTTTATTCATTGCATTGCATTGCATTGTATTTCATTTAATTTCATTGCATTGGAAAAATACCCCATTAATCTCACATGTGTCTCCTCTACAGGTTTAAAAGAAATTGTGTGTCTCAAACTGTGCTGCAATCAAAACCCAGAGATACCAATATGAACTCAAATATTTCTCATTATGTTGGCTATGCTTTCCACATTTATTTTATATCCATATAGTCTTACTGTGTCAAAAATTTTCTTGTTTGTGTCAAGATCTCTTTAATATCACAGTTTGTTTCTCCAAGACACCAGCGAGGTTAAATGGTGACCTTATTTAAGTGTGCAGTATGTAATATTGACAGCTAGCGGTTGAAATGGGTCCTGCTCCAAATTCAAAATATTGGAGAGAGAGAGAGAGAGAGAGAGAGAGAGAGAGAGAGCTGTTTCTCCTGCTCTCTCCTCCTCAGACTTGAAACGTGGGTTGCCCGTTTGAGGACGCAACAGGAATGAGTGAAATTGGCAATGGAATGTGACAAGCCTTACACTGTAAGTTGATGAGTTGATTTATCCATGTTTTAATATTCCTCTGGTCATAGAGCTTTTAGATGGTTGCTTTTTAGGTCGAGTAGAATCTGTGATCTCATTTGCTGGCTTCCATTGCTGCAATGTGCAGTTTTTTCCACCAACTGGCAACCCGGGCTGACGAAATACTATTGGGTAAATTGGCAAACATATTATGCATATTATGCAAATATATTATAGTATTCTGATGCTTTAATACAGTCAAAAAACTACATACAGCACCTTAAAGGAATAGATGAAGTCTGAAGAAACCACTTCAGTATCTCCTCTAGAGTTTCATAACATATCTCATGTTTGCCATGACACTAAAGACACTAATATGATCTCAATATGAACTCAAACATTTCTTATTATTATCTTGGCTATGCTAGTATCCACATTAATTGTATAGCTTTATACGCTCCCTGTAAGACAATTCTTTTGTCTATGTATTTTTCTCATAAGGAATTCTAGGAGAATCGTCTGAGAGAAAAAAAACTTGCTCCATTAATTCTCCTGAGCAATGAAAGAGCATCCTCTGAGAAATGACTTTTGCTTCTCTGAGTTTTCTGCAGAATTGAACAAATCTGATGCTTATTTTGTCTCTCCTCCTCATGCCAAGCACCTGCCACACAATTACCAACCGCAGTACCGGGTGTCTTCAGCGAGGTGCCTCCCCCGCAAACTCCGCAGCGACCGCCTCCCCCTCCACTCGAAGCAGCCCTACTGCCATCACCTCCAATTACCGAACCCACCAAAGTCCGGCCTCCCACAGAGCCTCGGCTGATTGTCTCACTGCCGCATCTGTCTTGCACTTCATGCCCTTCTCGTTTTGTTCCCCCAACACAATTACAATTATCACACTAGCCTCTTTTTTTCCCGGTGTTCCTGGAGTTGTCTCCTCATCCCTTCTCTCATGCTCAATTCCCTCCGGTATCCGCTCGGGGGTTTCTGAGCCGTTGTTCTCGGCTTTAATTAAGGCGGCTCTCACCGGTTTCTTCTAGTTCAGTACTACACAGGGAGTCAGCCATTTCTAGGAACCCCCTCCCAATTAATGGAGTCTTAAGAAGTACTTAAGATCAGCGAGCGAGAGGGTGTATGACGTCCAACGACGCTTCCCAGCTGTGTCATCTCCGCTCAACCTTTACATGCATTCTCCAGCGCTGCGGCGGGCGAGAGAGGCAGCTATCTGTCTGTCTGTCTGTCTGTCTGTCTGTCTGTCTGTCTAACATTCTGTCATTCTTTTTATCGTTCTATCATTCTATTCTATCTATTTCCTTGCATTCAAATCCTCTTTACTTCCTAAATTCAAATTCACTTCTAAATTGTATGTTTATTTTACATAAGATATATGCTTTAAAAAATTAGTGTGAAAAAACTAAGAGAGGTCTCAACAGAAAAATGTGAAAAGTTTTTATAAGTCATTTTATAACTCGTACACTGATCTAATCTGAGGTATTTTCTCATATCAGTGCTCCTCCTTCTATATCTCAGAAATATGCTTGCTCTTTTAGCCCTTATTGGAGCTGCTGTCACTCTCCTCTTGTTTCTATGCCACATTCATACGACACACGTCACATAAACTGACTTGCTAATGATTGTGTCTATTTGAGAGGCACTAATAAATGCAAGCTGAGCTAGATATTTGTGCTCAAGCTATTTTTCGTCCATTGCTTCCATTGTGAGTGATACTGTCAGTGAGCGGGATTCATTTTCTTTCTTGAACTAACGAGGAGTGTGAAATCTCTGCTGGCCGATTGGTGCACACCAGACAGGTACTGTTTAATGTTGACACGTTGCCTGGGAGGAAATGTACAAGTGTCAACCACCGACTGTTTTGTTGCACTTTATCATGTAACATTTATTTGGCAGTAACTATGATGATAACATGTTTTTTGGGTTGTGGACAAGTACCCGAGTGCTCAAGAACTTGTGTGAATTAAAAAAAAAAAATCTGAGGTCCTCTGAGGGGTTGGCATCATCTCTTCTCAAGTGTTCTGGATCCAGACTGAAGCTTGTGTAAATCCTAGTTACCACGGGATGTCAATCCCAGCAGAAACAGAGAAACAAATAGAGACATAATTAGCGTAGCTGCTGTTCTAACCAAGTAAAATGAATTTGTTTAACCCAAGCTAAAGAATAATAATGTGCATTTGATCAGATATAACTGCAGTACAAGATTATGAGATGCATTATTTGAATGCCTGGCCAAAGAGATGTGTCTTTAATCTAGATTTAAACAGAGAGAGTGTGTCTGAACCCCGAACGTTAT
The DNA here is from genome assembly GCF_001515645.1 of Sinocyclocheilus grahami. NCBI lineage: Eukaryota > Metazoa > Chordata > Actinopteri > Cypriniformes > Cyprinidae > Sinocyclocheilus > Sinocyclocheilus grahami. Next base: position 266,204 of record NW_015505631.1, read on the forward strand.
CAGGAAGGTTATTCCAGAGTTTGGGAGTCAAATGCGAAAAAGCTCTACCTCCTTTAGTGGACTTTGCTATCCTAGGCACTACCAAAAGTCCAGAGTTTTGCGACCTTAGGGAGTGTGATGGATTGTAGCGTGGTAGAAGACTAGTTAGGTAAGCAGGAGCTAACCCATTAAAGGCTTTGTAGGCAAGTAATAATATTTTGTAACTGATACGGAACTTAATAGGTAGCCAGTGCAGAGACTGTAAAATTGGGGTAATATGATCATATTTTCTTGACCTGGTAAGGACTCTAGCCTCAAAAATTATTATTTTTATTATTTTTTGCAATTATTATATGTATTATTATTTTTTATTTTACTATTTTGTGCAATTATTATTTTTTTGTATGTATTTTATTATTATTTATTAAATGATATATTATTATATTATATTATTATTGTTGTCTTTGATTTTTTTATACTGACATTATAATTTGCAATAAAACATGTCTTTTGCCATACAGGAATGTATGCATGTCGACTCATTTGCCCTGGTTGGCTTCCAGGATGAATGAGCGTGTTTCTATCTTTGTACCTGTTTGTTTAGCTTTGTGCTGATGGATAATTCGAGGTCTTTTGCTTGGCTAAATGCGGCGTGTTGCCTGCAGGTCAGAATTGCGTTTACTCTTTCCTCTGCTACGCCACTTTCCTAATTGAAAGCTTCCCTGAAAGTGTTTCATCGCCTGTTGGTTTTGAGGCACAGGAGACGTCAATCATCGAGATGTAGCAGATATGAGTGAAGTCTGCTTCACCCAGTTATTGTATTGCAGTGAAGTTTAACTTACTGTTCAAATCAAATGAGAAGGGCTTCTTTCTTGTGTAGCCAGACGCTTGTATACAGACCAGGTCTGATCCACATCATAGTTTGTTCAGAGACCAACTGACTGATATGTTAACTACATTCACAGTTCGTTTAGTCAATGATTAAACAATTTGTTTACAGTGGAAATCCTTTTTTATTTAAAATGTTCATTTAAATCAGCTGTATATTTCATTTATATATTTAATACACACACACACAAAAAATATATACAATGGGTACGGAAAGTATTCAGACCCCCTTACATTTTTCACTCTTTGTTATATTGCAGCCATTTGCTAAAATCATTTAATTTAATTTTTTTTCCTCATTAATGTACACACAGCACCCCATATTGACAGTATACTGTATATGAAATTAATTTGAATATATTAAGTTAGATGTCGATAATACTATAACATTTAATTTGCTTATTTGTTTTATATTTAATTTATATATTTTAATATAATAGTATACAACATTTAATTTGCTTGTGAATTTGTACTTTACTGTATCGCAGTCTGTTTTTATGATATCATTTTAATTGTAAATTTTATGTAATACATTGAAATATACAATTTATATCATTATAATACATGAACACACACATATATATATATATTATATAATTCGTTTAAGTAATATTTTATAAAAGTAAACGAATAAATGAAATATATCACCAATAATATCTAATTTTACTGAATGCTCAAGTATTTGTAATCATTCTAAAATAGTTACATTTTTTAATAATTAAAATTTTTTAATAATAATAATAATAATTAGCATTAATATTATGAATTAAAAAACAGTTTTTGCTATTTTTTTTATTTTTTACTATTATAAAAATAAAAGTCATTTTGTTTTTATGTTTTACAACATCTTATTAACACCGTATTGTTTTTAATATTGTATAGAGGCCATTTATTCAATTTCATTTATATGCCTCAATGAAAAGACCGAAGGGTCATTTAAAAGTCGTTTTGCAATAATTGTTTTAAATGAATGGAACAGAATTTATTTTTTCTAAATAGCACTTCTTAAAAAAACACTAAAAGAATTGTTAATGGAACCATTCAAGAATAAAAATGGAATCAGATCCGGAATGGTTGAGTTTCTTTCAGTTTTCCTCAGTCGGTGGGCTCTCACAAGACAACAGAGCAGCCTTCATTTGTGACACTGAATCAAAAGTGTTTTTTTGACCTCTAATCCTCTGACTCGTAACCCCAATCTAACGAGACACGTCCCGCAGCCCGAGCATCAAAGTCGGCAGCAAACGGCCCTTCCTTCCAACTCATTTCAGAAGTTGCTTTGAAGTAAAAGTTCACTCAGTAGCATTTTGAGAACAACTTATCCTCTATCTGTTTCCCGTGTCATCTTCTGACAGAGAAGAAGAAGAAAGTCAGAAGAGTGCAGAAAGACGGATCAATGGCGGCGTGACCTCCCACAGTGGTATCAGACTCATGCTTCACAGCGATCATTAACCAATTGCACACTGTCAGTCCCGGCAGAAATACTCAAATCACTTCTCATCGTTTGTTCCTTGCATATTCCCCAGTGAATACCCAACAGGCTAATTTCTCTGCGGTTTGCTCTGACTGTAAGATATCGCCTATTATTTCGAATCATTGCGAGACATCAGTATCTGAGCACAGAGCGACACAAAGACAAGAGAATGTCTAAACGGCGCAGCCACACGACTCACGCTGAGTTGGCGTATATGCCTCATTCTGAATGGCTGAATCAAATCTATTGATGAGCTAAATTAGAAACCATTAGACATCTTAAACTTTACTGCCAGCTTTCCCACTTTGAATGCGTTAATCAGAGAATGTTTTTATCACAAATCAACCAACTGATAACGCAATAGTTCACATAATATTTCACTTAAGGAAGCAGAAAAATTTCTTAGAAAAATGCATATTATTATGTCTGTGCTTCATAAGTGTCATATATTTGAATCTACTGAAAGTATTGCGTTATTGTCTGAGGAGAGGTCGTTTTAGAGGAAGTGAGTGATCATTTAATTTCTCTTTGATAAAATAAAGAGTAAAATCAAATAAAACGGTTCATTTGTGTTGAGAACATCTCTTTCATAAGTCTCTGAGGTGTCTTTATGAAAATCTTTATAAAATAAGGCAATATCAAAGTTGATCTTTCCATATTTTATCTGCTGATGAGTTCAATAAGGTTGAACCGGCTATGTTGAGTTTTATAGGGTTCTTTTTATTTTCATTTCAGGTATATATTTCATATTTAGTTTTTGAATTGTGATATGTAAGTGCTGTCACCAAAGTGTAAAAATAAATTGTTGTTAGATTTTTTTAGTCATTTTATGCTTGTACTGTTAGTAGGTAGCAGCTAGCATGAAAACAAAATGTAATGTATTTTTAATATTCAAAATTAGAATTTTTTTTATTTTAATTTTATTTCACTGAAGTATTATATTATTTTTATTAGAATTTAATAAAAAAATATTATTTATTATATTATTAAAAACTAAATTTAATATATTTATAACATTCAAAATAGATTTTTCATAAATTTTTATTGCATTAAAATATATTATTTTTAAATATAATTTAATACAAATGTTATTATTTATTATATTACTTCAATGTTATAATATAAAATATAAAAGCTATTGCAACTTCCTCAGAACTACATTTAATATATATTAATATTCAAAATTGTATTTCTTATCATAGATTTTATATTAAAATATAATATTATAAAAGCTATAATATAAAAAGCAACTTCAGAAAAACAAAATTTTCTATATTTGTATTTATGATTTCTTACCATATATTTTTATATTTTATTTCATTAAAATGTTATTTTTAATTATCATTTTATTATTTATTACATTATTCAAATATTATTTTATTGATCTTTTTTTGACTATTTTGTCATCACCACCAGCTGTCAACCACATAAAATATTCTTCAGTAAATGAAGCTGTCATTTTGAAACCTCAGTGTAGTTTTAATTCATAAATCCTAATCGACGTTGGATTGTAGATCTGTCAGTATCCATTTAATAAATACCCGACATGACAATGCTCATTATATTTATATCTGACAGTGTTGACATACTGAGTGAAAGATGAGGAATAGTGTTATTCGACTTTGTGCTTGTTTTTTTCATAAAGTCGCAGGTTTGTCATGGATTGAATTTTTTGGGTATCAAGAGTTACTTATTTTGACCTCTTTTGTTGCTTATTTTGTGCTTGTTTTGTCAGACGAGGTTCTGTGTTTTTCTAGAAAGGTCTGGCAATGCTGGCGAGAAAAACGCATTCATAAACTCTAATTTCTCAAGTATCAGTCTTCACAGTGAACTTTTAAACTCGACCCTTTTAATCTCGAAGCCAGTTAATGCTCAGCGCTATTTGATCAAACCCTCCGTTCGGAGGAACCCTCCCTGCAGAAGCCGCTCCCAAATTCCACACTGTAGGCGGACTGTATTGACTTCTCTTCCCCCTTTCACCTCCTCCTTGGCTTTGGCCAAGCGTGCAAATGGCAAATGGACAGTGCGAATCCCCACGGCCCAGACAGCCCATGTCTTATTCATGAGCGCCGGCCTCTTGTGTCACACTCCATATGAAAGGACAAGCTCGGGCCTGAGCGAAACTCCCACGGCTGTCCTCCATGACATTTCTGCTTTACGCGCCACTGTGCTCCCGTTCTGCCGGGGCCCAGAGTAATAATAGTAATGGCCAAGCGAGACAGGAAAACACGGCTCCGTTGCTGCTTTCTCCCAGGATGCATGCGCTGTATGCGCAGCTGTCCGCATTTCTAATTTCTCAAGTATCAGTCTTCACAGTGAACTTTTAAACTCGACCCTTTTAATCTCGAAGCCAGTTAATGCTCAGCGCTATTTGATCAAACCCTCCGTTCGGAATCGGCGACTCCCTGCAGAAGCCGCTCCCAAATTCCACACTGTAGGCGGACTGTATTGACTTCTCTTCCCCCTTTCACCTCCTCCTTGGCTTTGGCCAAGCGTGCAAATGGCAAATGGACAGTGCGAGTCCCCACGGCCCAGACAGCCCATGTCTTATTCATGAGCGCCGGCCTCTTGTGTCACACTCCATATGAAAGGACAAGCTCGGGCCTGAGCGAAACTCCCACGGCTGTCCTCCATGACATTTCTGCTTTACGCGCCACTGTGCTCCCGTTCTGCCGGGGCCCAGAGTAATAATAGTAATGGCCAAGCGAGACAGGAAAACACGGCTCCGTTGCTGCTTTCTCCCAGGATGCATGCGCTGTATGCGCAGCTGTCCGCATTGACATGGCAGAGTAATTGGTGCATCCCTGACTGTGCTGCGGTGCTGCTCACTGACTACACAGGCACATATTGAACCTCATGAGCCACTGACTGACTGCTTTCTGCATAGACAGCAACTTTTCACCTCATACAAATAATGCTCCTCATGTGGAGACTCAACTCAACAACTGATTCAGATTTACAGTTGGGAATGTTGCTAAGCTACTGATGCAATACTATGATAAACACACAACATTAAATTCACAAAAATAGTGCCTAAACTATTTTATTGATACTTTCAGTGCTGAATGTATTAGTGTGCAATCTTAAAGGGGTCATATGATGCGATTTCAATTTTTCCTTTCTCTTTGGAGTGTTACAAGCTCTTGGTGCATAAAGAAGATCTGTAAAGTTGCAAAGACTAAAGTCTCAAATCCAAAGAGATATTCTTTATAAAAGTTAAGAGTCAACCACGCCTACCTAAAACGGCTCGTTCTAACACGCCCCCACATATCTACGTCACGATGTGGGAAGATTTGCATAACGCCGCCCAAATGTTCACGCAAAGAAAGAAGGCTGTAACTTTTATTCTCGCTGTAGTATTGTTGTTGCCGCCACCACCATGTCGTGGAGACGCTGTGTGTTTTGTTGTGAAAGCGAGCCTACTTTGGTTGGCTTTCCAAAAGAGGACGATATCCGCTTCGTCATGCCTGGAGCTGATCCGTGCTGGTCGCTGAGGAAATACATCAACTTCGTGCGGTGGATCGCCGGATCAGCTGCGGAGTCCAGCCCGGGGTCGTCACATATGGTTGCCACAAGCCCACCGGACGGTCATATGGTTGCCACAAGCCCACCGGACGGTCCTTCGTCGAATCCGCCGGCCGCGCCGCTCTCAAGCCCGCCCACCTCTGCTCACTCAAGCCGGCCTCCGCTCACTCAAGGCCGCGGTGTGTGATGCTGTGTTTCGCTGTGAAAGCGAAACTACTTTGTTTGGTCTTCCAAAAGAGGACACGACTAGAAATCAGTGGTTAAGTTGTATTTACAACACTGTTCCAGAACAGTTCAACCCAAATATTCAGATGTGTGCAGCGCATTTTATGGAGGACTGTTTCCTGATCCTGGAAGAGTAGACTACAATGCCGGCTGTTCTGACTCACAGACTCAGACGTTTTTTTATATTTAAAGAATTTGCCACTGATGATTCAAACGAGAGTTTTGGGCAGTGTAGAGTAGCGTTTGTGGTTTGTCATTTCTCCGATCACAAATGCAGATGTGGTTTTATGTTTACGCGGCACGATGCAACACAACGTGTAAAAAGACAGTAGAAGTCATTATAATCCATAATTATGTCCCTACTGGATGCAACAAATGCCTCGTTTATAATGGGTTTTCATGTTTTTGAATCATCGCTCCGGCCGGACAGGGCATCATCACAGTATGGTGAGGGGCATAACATTTCCGTCACACGTTTGAGGTATTCGGCAAATCATAACGCACTGGATAGCTGGCCAATCAGTGCACACCTCGCTTTTCAGACCGATGAGCTTTGTAAAAATCAACGCATTTCAGAAAGGCAGGGCATAGAGGAGAAACAATAATGTACAGTATGTGGAAAATAATTTGTTTTTTAACCTTAAACTGCATAAACACATTTAATTACACCAAATACACAAAATAATGTTCTTTTTAGCAACATCATATGACCCCTTTAAATGTTTTTGTAGCATTCAAATTTGAATTTGAATTTAGAATGCCTTTTAAATTCCAATTCAGTTCCTTAATTTGAATCAAGGTTGCAAACAGGATGTAGAACTGCATTTTGAATTCATATGACTGTAACCTTTAACTGAACTTTTAACTAAACTAATTTTAACTTGTCAATAAAAAGCTTTCAAGTTCTAAGGCTTGTTAGATGCATGTAGATTTATTGTATTGAGTTTATACATTGAATTATGTAGGGCTGAGAGATTAAGAAAATTTTGTTTTCATTTACAAATTTGGCTTCCAACAATTATGAAATTGTATTTATTATATATATGTGCTGTCAAACGATTAATCGCGATTAATCACGATTAATCGCATCCAAAATAAAAGTTTTTGTTTACATAATATATGAGTGTGTACTCTGTATATATATTATGTATATATAAATACAAACATATGCATGTATATATTTAAGATATATACATGTCCTACATATATACTGTATGTATGTATTTATATATACATAATAAATAAACACAGTACACATACATATATTCATATATTA
>NW_015505631.1:277815-279775 GCF_001515645.1 Sinocyclocheilus grahami
TTTTATATATTTTTTTTTATTAAATAACGATAATGAGAGTATATACATATAAGTTAACAAACACACCCACATCATATTGCATCCTCGCAAAACATAAGAAAGTTCAAGCAAATCCACTGACAAAAGATGATTTTATAAAGTTCCATAAATGCATTATGCTTTGAAAGTCAGTGAGTTATCGTTTTAAATAAGCGTGATCTCAGTGTTGACCAAAATAACTGTGATTATGATTTTTGCCATAATCGAGCAGCCCTACCTTCATATTTACCAAATTGACTTATGACCAGAATGAAAACACTTAATTTCCCAGAATGCATTACCAGTAAATTCCTGTTCTTGTCACTCCAATTCAAATTCTCGTGTTGTTGTCAATTCCATTCAAAGCCAATTCTGATCAGTTTAAATTCCAATGCAGTTCCTGAATTTGAATTGAGGTTGCAAACAGGATGCAGAACTGCAATTTGAATTCATATAGCTATAATTTTAACTAAACGTTTAATTATACCAATCTATTTTTAACTAAAGTTTCAATTAAAAACCTTGGAGTTTGAGGGTTTATTAAATGAATGTAAGTTTATTTCATGTAGATTATCATATTCCTTCATACAGTATTTAACAAATTCACTTTGACCAGGATGGAAAAAACACTTAATTTCCCAAAATGCATTACCAGTTTTAATTCAGATTCCTGTGTTGTTCCATTCAAAGCCGATTCATCAGTTCTGAAATGGATAAACTCAGTGCTTTCTTAAAATGTGGCCATGAAGTGTCTGTAGTGTGCTTATATTGTCTTAAATGCAGCTCACTAGAACCAGAACGCAGAAGTGATTATAAGAGCAGCTGATACCAGTGGATAAGCGGCCCACCAGGCAGCCGGGATGAATCAAGACTTGTCTTCATGGTTTAATGCTGATGAATATTATAGTGATTTATCTGAGACAGACAGTCTGGAAACATTACATTAAAGGTGTAGCTCACTCAAAAATGACCATTCTGACTATTTACTCACTCTTAAGTCATTTTCCTGTGGAATACAATGATGAGCATGTGGACATAATTTTTATTTTTGGGTGAACTATTGCTTTAAGTAAAGTGATTTCATGAATAATTTACTTTTAAGTGATTGGCTGAGGAACTGATGATTGTCTGAGAGTCAGTGAATTCACTGTGATGGAATGATTTGCAGGAAATCATTTCTGTGAAACTGTCACCACTAACGTACGCACGCGTCCCAGATCTCCAGGTCTGCACATACAGGTCACAGTCGCACAGGTCGCTCTATTCCAGCTGCAACTCTCTACATACTGCGGATTTGTCAAGCATAAATTGATTGATCACGTTTTAATGGGATCTGCTGATTTGCGATCAGCCTGATTTAGAGCTTCAATCAATCATTGGTATTCTTCTTTTTCTTCTTCTCATTAACTCGCTTCGTCTATCTCTCCTCTCCCATTTAACTGCATTCGGAAAGGGAAATTATGCCTTTATTAAAATTGTATTACAGGCAATTCGATAAGTCTTAGTTATTTACAGATAAGATTTGAGTGTGTTTGTAAAGCATTTTAGCATTATGATTCTCTGTGAAGATTACCATTAAGATGCAATTCATTCTCACATCAGTTTGTGCTTACTTAAAAGCGTATGCTTGTTTTATATGACCTTTCTCTCCTTTTTTTTGATGTGTTTTTTTATTGAATCCAAAGGACTTCTTTTTATTTTTCAAATAGCCAGTACCTTTTACTATAAGACACACTGCAGATTATGATTTGCTACCTGATGTTAGTAAAGAACATTTCACTGCAAATAAATAAATACATACATATAAATAAATACATACATACAATTTAATAATATAATAATAATAATAATAATAATAATAATAATAATAATAATACTTTCAATAATAATAATAATAATAATAATAATAATAATAATAATAATAATAATAATAATAATAATA
>NW_015505631.1:282892-291502 GCF_001515645.1 Sinocyclocheilus grahami
GTGATTATGATTTTTGCCATAATCGAGCAGCCCTACCTTCATATTTACCAAATTGACTTATGACCAGAATGAAAACACTTAATTTCCCAGAATGCATTACCAGTAAATTCCTGTTCTTGTCACTCCAATTCAAATTCTCGTGTTGTTGTCAATTCCATTCAAAGCCAATTCTGATCAGTTTAAATTCCAATGCAGTTCCTGAATTTGAATTGAGGTTGCAAACAGGATGCAGAACTGCAATTTGAATTCATATAGCTATAATTTTAACTAAACGTTTAATTATACCAATCTATTTTTAACTAAAGTTTCAATTAAAAACCTTGGAGTTTGAGGGTTTATTAAATGAATGTAAGTTTATTTCATGTAGATTATCATATTCCTTCATACAGTATTTAACAAATTCACTTTGACCAGGATGGAAAAAACACTTAATTTCCCAAAATGCATTACCAGTTTTAATTCAGATTCCTGTGTTGTTCCATTCAAAGCCGATTCATCAGTTCTGAAATGGATAAACTCAGTGCTTTCTTAAAATGTGGCCATGAAGTGTCTGTAGTGTGCTTATATTGTCTTAAATGCAGCTCACTAGAACCAGAACGCAGAAGTGATTATAAGAGCAGCTGATACCAGTGGATAAGCGGCCCACCAGGCAGCCGGGATGAATCAAGACTTGTCTTCATGGTTTAATGCTGATGAATATTATAGTGATTTATCTGAGACAGACAGTCTGGAAACATTACATTAAAGGTGTAGCTCACTCAAAAATGACCATTCTGACTATTTACTCACTCTTAAGTCATTTTCCTGTGGAATACAATGATGAGCATGTGGACATAATTTTTATTTTTGGGTGAACTATTGCTTTAAGTAAAGTGATTTCATGAATAATTTACTTTTAAGTGATTGGCTGAGGAACTGATGATTGTCTGAGAGTCAGTGAATTCACTGTGATGGAATGATTTGCAGGAAATCATTTCTGTGAAACTGTCACCACTAACGTACGCACGCGTCCCAGATCTCCAGGTCTGCACATACAGGTCACAGTCGCACAGGTCGCTCTATTCCAGCTGCAACTCTCTACATACTGCGGATTTGTCAAGCATAAATTGATTGATCACGTTTTAATGGGATCTGCTGATTTGCGATCAGCCTGATTTAGAGCTTCAATCAATCATTGGTATTCTTCTTTTTCTTCTTCTCATTAACTCGCTTCGTCTATCTCTCCTCTCCCATTTAACTGCATTCGGAAAGGGAAATTATGCCTTTATTAAAATTGTATTACAGGCAATTCGATAAGTCTTAGTTATTTACAGATAAGATTTGAGTGTGTTTGTAAAGCATTTTAGCATTATGATTCTCTGTGAAGATTACCATTAAGATGCAATTCATTCTCACATCAGTTTGTGCTTACTTAAAAGCGTATGCTTGTTTTATATGACCTTTCTCTCCTTTTTTTTGATGTGTTTTCTATTGAATCCAAAGGACATGTCTTTTTATTTTTCAAATAACCAGTACCTTTTACTATAAGACACACTGCAGATTATGATTTGCTACCTGATGTTAGTAAAGAACATTACACTGCAAATAAATAAATACATACATATAAATAAATACATACATACAATTTAATAATAATATAATAATAATAATAATACTTTCCTTAATCAGTATTTTTGTACTGTTTTCCAGTTGGGTGTTCTTAAAGCAAAAAATAATAATAATAATTACATGAGAAGCCAAAGTGCAAAACATAATAAGACTTGTTTTCACAGATTATACATCTTAAAATAAGTTTATTTCTTACCCTACTGGCTTTTGTTTTGGTTTTGGTTTTAAGTATAAACCTCATACAATTTTGTGACAGAAAAACTGTTTGCCACTGCAAGAAGAAAAATAAACTTCAAGATACATTCTCTGAAAACAAGCCTTTATTACGAATGCAATTTTGCTTTTTAAGTAAACAAGTCAATCTTGTTTGAAATGGAAATGATGTTTGCAGTGGGAGGGACTTTCTCATTCTAGAGAGCTTTTGATTGGTCAAAAGATTGTATACACCTCTGAGTGCATGATGATGCCAGCAATATTTTAGTCCAGAAACTGTAACATTTAAATCAGTGTTATTTTAGTATCAATAAGATACTATTTTTATTATTAGCTTGAATAATTTTCATTTGTATATATATCTGTATTGTATATATAACATTTTTGTTAAAGTTTTTATTTTTTTGTGTGTTTTTGTCATGTTTTTGTCGTTTTTGGATTTTTTCAAATTCAAGTTCAAATTCAATAAACGTTTGTTTTACTATTTTTATTATTAGCTTGAATAATTTTCATTTGTATATATATCTGTATTGTATATATAACATTTTTGTTAAAGTTTTTATTTTTTTGTGTGTTTTTGTCATGTTTTTGTCGTTTTTGGATTTTTTCAAATTCAAGTTCAAATTCAATAAACGTTTGTTTGATAGATAGATAGATAGATAGATAGATAGATAGATAGATAATTATAGTGATTTATCTGAGACAGACAGTCTGGAAACATTACATTAAAGGTGTAGCTCACTCAAAAATGACCATTCTGACTATTTACTCACTCTTAAGTCATTTTCCTGTGGAATACAATGATGAGCATGTGGACATAATTTTTATTTTTGGGTGAACTATTGCTTTAAGTAAAGTGATTTCATGAATAATTTACTTTTAAGTGATTGGCTGAGGAACTGATGATTGTCTGAGAGTCAGTGAATTCACTGTGATGGAATGATTTGCAGGAAATCATTTCTGTGAAACTGTCACCACTAACGTACGCACGCGTCCCAGATCTCCAGGTCTGCACATACAGGTCACAGTCGCACAGGTCGCTCTATTCCAGCTGCAACTCTCTACATACTGCGGATTTGTCAAGCATAAATTGATTGATCACGTTTTAATGGGATCTGCTGATTTGCGATCAGCCTGATTTAGAGCTTCAATCAATCATTGGTATTCTTCTTTTTCTTCTTCTCATTAACTCGCTTCGTCTATCTCTCCTCTCCCATTTAACTGCATTCGGAAAGGGAAATTATGCCTTTATTAAAATTGTATTACAGGCAATTCGATAAGTCTTAGTTATTTACAGATAAGATTTGAGTGTGTTTGTAAAGCATTTTAGCATTATGATTCTCTGTGAAGATTACCATTAAGATGCAATTCATTCTCACATCAGTTTGTGCTTACTTAAAAGCGTATGCTTGTTTTATATGACCTTTCTCTCCTTTTTTTTGATGTGTTTTTTTATTGAATCCAAAGGACTTCTTTTTATTTTTCAAATAGCCAGTACCTTTTACTATAAGACACACTGCAGATTATGATTTGCTACCTGATGTTAGTAAAGAACATTACACTGCAAATAAATAAATACATACATATAAATAAATACATACATACAATTTAATAATAATATAATAATAATAATAATACTTTCCTTAATCAGTATTTTTGTACTGTTTTCCAGTTGGGTGTTCTTAAAGCAAAAAATAATAATAATAATTACATGAGAAGCCAAAGTGCAAAACATAATAAGACTTGTTTTCACAGATTATACATCTTAAAATAAGTTTATTTCTTACCCTACTGGCTTTTGTTTTGGTTTTGGTTTTAAGTATTAACCTCATACAATTTTGTGACAGAAAAACTGTTTGCCACTGCAAGAAGAAAAATAAACTTCAAGATACATTCTCTGAAAACAAGCCTTTATTACGAATGCAATTTTGCTTTTTAAGTAAACAAGTCAATCTTGTTTGAAATGGAAATGATGTTTGCAGTGGGAGGGACTTTCTCATTCTAGAGAGCTTTTGATTGGTCAAAAGATTGTATACACCTCTGAGTGCATGATGATGCCAGCAATATTTTAGTCCAGAAACTGTAACATTTAAATCAGTGTTATTTTAGTATCAATAAGATACTATTTTTATTATTAGCTTGAATAATTTTCATTTGTATATATATCTGTATTGTATATATAACATTTTTGTTAAAGTTTTTATTTTTTTGTGTGTTTTTGTCATGTTTTTGTCGTTTTTGGATTTTTTCAAATTCAAGTTCAAATTCAATAAACGTTTGTTAGATAGATAGATAGATAGATAGATAGATAGATAGATAGATAGATAGAAAGATAGATAGATAGATAGATAGATAGATAGATAGATAGATAGATAGATAGATAGATAGATAGATAGATAGATCTTTTTTTATTTCAGTTAATATTTCTTTAAATTTGATTCGGTTGTAAATTCATGCAAACCAAATAAACCAGAACAAGGTGTGCAGAAACACACTGGGCTTAAACTAAAGATTTGACATTAATATGATATGCACCGACTAGACATTTGTGTGCGGGTGACTGCTTCATAATGATTTTATGGGAACACAGTGCATGAACGCCCGCATACGTGAGAGGAAAAAGCCTGTGCATGAAAGTATGTGTGTGTGTGTGTGTGTGTGTGTTTATGTGCATATATGAGTAATACACTGCAGTGCTCTGGTGCAATGGGTCCGTGGAGAAATCTCTAAAGGGCTCAGATGACATGGTCCTTCCTTTGCCCCATATAGAGGTTTGTCCATTCTCTAAACACATCACTGTGTGTGTGTGTTTGCTCCGGAGAGAGAGGAGGGAGGCTTTGCAGCATCCCTTTTTGCTGAGCTTCATAAATCACAGGCAACACTGTGGTGGGATTGTGTTGTCATGAAAAAACGGCGAGCGTCTTAGACAGGTGGAGCAGTATCGACAAGCTATTGTACAGTGTTATTTAAAGAAAAACACTGTGATATGCAGCCGTACATGAAGAAGACAGTACGAGTGGAAAATAAAGCCTTCTAATGGTACATGAAGAGGACTTTCAAAAATGAAAGTTAGAATAGGATTAAAAGGAACAAGACAAAAGAAAGTGTGTTTGAGAATCGGGAATAGATATAGCATGAGGAGACAGAGAGGATTTGTGGAATATGGCTTGAATAAAAGTGTAAAGAGACTAAAGTCTGCAGTTCTCAAGGCCTGATCAATAATTTAAAGCATGCAGATTGGCAAAGAAGCCCACAAATGCTGCAATGATAGTTGCTCAATGCCTTAAAGGCATAGTTCATCCAAAAATAAAAATGCTTTCATCATTTACACACTAATGGTCCCCTGAGTAGGGAACGAGACACTGTGTCCTCTAGGTTTACTCATAGTGACCCCTAGAGGACGCAGTTCCAAGTTCCCTTGAAAGGGAACATCTCAGGTTACTTATGTAACCATGGTCCCCTGAGTAGGGAACGAGACACTGTGTCCTCTAGGTTTACTCATAGTGACCCCTAGAGGACGCAGTTCCAAGTTCCCTTGAAAGGGAACCAACATTTAAAGCCACAATTTAAATACATAAAATTAAAATAAATTAGGTTGACAATAAATGTTTTTATTGATTATATTGTTTTCATAATCATAGGAAATAAAATAAAATGAATTGCCCAGCCCTATTTTAGCTTGCCATTTTGGGACAGGTTTGTCAGAGATCTTGAATAGATATAGTTTCTCTAATGCAAAATATTTTAGGCCTAAATGTGAGTTTTATGTCTTATAAAATTTCCATCCATTTGTATTACACCGTTTTAACATAAACAAACTAATAAACTTAATGTGATGCATATTTTTCAGTCATACAAAAAGGAAACGGGTCAGATTTCTGTAAAAGTACTTATAAACTGAAGTTTTACATAGACAACAACCGGGTTTATTATTAATATATTTATAATCCAGTTGTTTCAATCTCATTTTTAACTAATTGAATATTTCTTGTTCCACAGCTATAGCCATAGTTCAACCCTTTTCATACTTTTTAACCAAATAAATGTAATTCTTTTTACAATCAACTGCTTTATGCTGATAGTAAGCAATTTTTTATACATGCATTTTGAAAATGTTTGATTATCTAAATCAAATCAAATTAATTAAAAACTAAAATTTAAATAAAACTATATAGACATTTTAAAGAAATTGCACATACAATCAAAAATATAAAATTAAACATAAAACATTACAAATAAACTAAAACAAATAAAATAAAAAGAGAATATTTTAACCATGTTTTACCCATGTTCATACTTTTTTTCACAATGAACAGATTTAAGCTGATTCTAAGCGGTTTGAACAAATGCATTTTGAAAATGTGATGCAAATAGATAAAATATGCCATGATTTTTTAAAAAGCAGAAATCTTATCTGTTTCTTACCTGTTTCATGTCATCATGTATGACTGACAAATATGGATCGCATAAAGTTTATTAGTTAATAATGTTAAAACGGTGTAATTCCAATACATCATTTTCTCTATGTATGCCAAAATATTTTTTGATTGTAGACCTCTGTAGAGAAATAGCAAATAATAATAAATTGCAGGAAATGTGTGTAGACTTCAGAATTTCTGTCAGTCCAAAAGTACTAATAAATGCATATTATTTCACTGATTTAGATATCAATCTCTGATGTAGATATTGAAATTAAGATTTGAAACCCCAAACTTAGATATCCTCTAGTTCTTCAACATTTTATCCTTTAAGCATGATTTTATTGCACAATTTTCTTTAAAAATAACCCATGCACCACGTCCACCTGAAGTGCCATTGCTGTTGGGTAATTTAATTAGGAATTGCAATTTTCCCAAGTGCCTCTGAGTTTTGTGTGTAGATGGACTGTGGGCGGTCTATGGGTGTGCCGACGGAGGAGACTCCCACCTGGACTCATTCTGCTCGGAGCAGATGCAAAGAGGCATGACATTTTAGAAATGTGTTTTGAAATGAATATGAAAAATGGAGGTAGAGAGCAAGGGAGGAGAGTGAGGGGTGTATAAAGAAACTCTTGATGGTTCCTGTAACTGAGGGACATCCTCTGGGAAGCCTGTTTTTAGACAGCAGAGAGCCGAACAGCACTTTGCAATTAAATAGAGTAACAGGATAAAGGGCTAAGAAGGGCCTGACAAAGGCCAGGAAATGGTCCGGAGGGAGAAGCAGATGGAGGTGTGTGGGATAATGGAATTGCAGAACGGTCAATTTGATTTCAGTGAGCGGCTTGGCCCAAGGTTTGAAAAACCAGCTGTGGCAGGAGCTTCTCTCTACTTCTTCTCGTGATTTGATGGCTGCTTGTGCCAGTCTCATGATGTAGAGTCCAAAAATAAAAGCTGAAACCTGTCTGAGATGCTTTGCTGCTCTGGTTTGTTGTTTTAGAGCAGTTTTGGGTGCTTGTCAGCTGGTCGACCAGAGGAAAAAATCTGTAGAACTGGGAAATATACATTATCTGTTAAGTTTATGGATATTCTCCTTAACCTTAAAACACAAAACAATGCCATGAAAAATCAATACAGAAAATTCCATCATAAAAACACTGTACACTAGATTAAAGTAAAATCATTTTCTACATGCTACAGGTTAGTTTTATAGGTTAGATCCAGTTCATTACAGGGTTATTATTGTTAATTATAACTGAAACCATAAAATATGTTTTTATTGCTTAAAATTAAATCAATATTAAATGAAATAAAATATTTAAAAAAAGTAAACTTATTTTATATCAGCTAGTTACCAAGTCAAGATTTCTCATTTTAGTTTAGTTAATAACTAAAACTAAAATCTTAATATTAATAACTTAATCAAAACTATTAAATATGTTTTGATAAATTTAACATAATATTTTTTTAAAAATTATAATAATTACAATAAAATTAGAAGATATAAAAATCAAATCTAATTTCAAATATTACAAAACTTTAATACTAATATAGCACTGGTTCACAAAACCGGTCCAGTTTAGTTAATAAAACTAAAAACAAAAAAACTTAAAAACTAAACAGACATATTTAAATAAATTAAATAATTAATTAAATAATTAAATTAAAAAACATACAATTCAAAATATAAAATTAAACACAAAAAAATTTAATAAACTAATTACAATAAAAACAGAAAATATAAAAATTAAATCTAATTTAAAATATTAACAAAAACTATAATACTAAAATAACTCTGGCTCACAAAACCGGTCTGCTTTAGTTCAGGTTGAGTTCCTAAAATAACTCAAACTAAAAAACTAAAACTTTAAATCTATATAAAATATTTAAAAAATAAAGTCAGATTAAGTGGATTTACTAAAATAACTAAAAATAAGAACTAAAAGTTAATAAAAACTATTAAAAAAATATTTTACAAATATTTAATAAACCAAAATTACGCTGATTTATGAAACTAACTAAAAATAAAAAATAAAACTTAATAAAAAATATATATAGACATAAGAAATCTTAAAATTAAAAATAAATTGAAATTGAAACAGAAATATAAAAATTAAAATAAAATCTAATGAAAAACATTAACACAACTATAATACAAAAATTACACTGGTTCACAAAACCGATCTGAATGATTAAGTCACAAATTGTACTGATTCATTCGACACAATGATTCAATTCGGTCACAGCAGTTCGCAGGTTAAGAGAAGCTGTATAGTAGTGGATTATGACTTAAATGTGGGTCTGTTCCTCACTATTGTATGCACTTTTATTATATGACTTTTATTATGTGTATATATATATATATATATATATA
>NW_015505631.1:291755-318283 GCF_001515645.1 Sinocyclocheilus grahami
TGGCTTTTTTAACTTGAGGCCATCTGATTTTTACATGCCATTTAACCCTATAAATACTGTATCATATCTGATGCACAGATTTCTAAATGATCAACATGATCAAAACCTGTTGCACACAATCTACCACATGCCTTCTGTCATCTGATTGATAGACTTGAATTTTTTAGCAAGTAAAAGGCCTTTTAGTATAATTGTATAAACGTCCACCTTCAGCTCATTCTTCACATGTCTTTTTGCTGTGAATCTTTACTGATTTTAGAAGTAATCATAAGAATAACTTTCATATTTTAAGATGAACACTTACTGGACAAAAGCAACTCAGCCTTACTTGATTATCGAAATCATTTTTGATTCATCATGTTGATCACGCTTATTTGTTCATCTCTCAATCGTCAATGTGTAGCATTGCATTATATGTTTTGATCATATAACTAAGCATTTAAATATAATCTAAGATGTATTATTGGGAGATATTGAGTGATGACTTTTATATGATGATGAAATTTATAGAATTTTATGTAAGTTTTATACATAAGTTTTATGCATCTACTATACTGTTTAATTGATTTACATTACAGGCTATCAAAATGTCATCACTTTTTGGCCATATAAATAATATCTGCATATTTTTAGTGGGTTTTTTGAACTTGAGGCCATCTGATTTTTACATGCCATTTAACACTATAAATACTGTATCATATCTGATGCACAGATTTCTAAATGATCAACATGATCAAAACCTGTTGCACACAATCTACTACATGCCTTCTGTCATCTGATTGATAGACTTGAATTTTTTAGCAAGTAAAAGGCCTTTTAGTATAATTGTATAAACGTCCAC
This sequence comes from Sinocyclocheilus grahami, assembly GCF_001515645.1. Taxonomy (NCBI): domain Eukaryota; kingdom Metazoa; phylum Chordata; class Actinopteri; order Cypriniformes; family Cyprinidae; genus Sinocyclocheilus; species Sinocyclocheilus grahami. Next base: position 292,597 of record NW_015505631.1, read on the forward strand.
CTTCAGCTCATTCTTCACATGTCTTTTTGCTGTGAATCTTTACTGATTTTAGAAGTAATCATAAGAATAACTTTCATATTTTAAGATGAACACTTACTGGACAAAAGCAACTCAGCCTTACTTGATTATCGAAATCATTTTTGATTCATCATGTTGATCACGCTTATTTGTTCATCTCTCAATCGTCAATGTGTAGCATTGCATTATATGTTTTGATCATATAACTAAGCATTTAAATATAATCTAAGATGTATTATTGGGAGATATTGAGTGATGACTTTTATATGATGATGAAATTTATAGAATTTTATGTAAGTTTTATACATAAGTTTTATGCATCTACTATACTGTTTAATTGATTTACATTACAGGCTATCAAAATGTCATCACTTTTTGGCCATATAAATAATATCTGCATATTTTTAGTTTGGGTCTCAAAATAAAATTGAATAGTTTTTTTCTCCATACTCTCACTATATCATATTATTTGTGCCATAAAAGCCTGTTCTTGATACTTAAAGGTAGGCTAGGCGATTTTGGAAAGGCTAGCAATAGCAAGTAGTCATTACACAGGCAAGCAATCCAAACAAGCAACAAGGCAGGAAACGCAGGCAAAAGGGTAATCCAAGAGACAGGCAAGAAATCCAAAAACCAAGAGACATAAAACCAGGGAGAATGCTCAGAATTGCAGAGTAACAATTGGCAAGACTTGTGACAGAGAAAACACAGGGCTTATATAGGCAGAGGTAATAAGAAACAGGTGAAAACAACCAGGCAGGATGAGTCCGGGCATTGGATTATGGGAAATGCAGTCCAGATTTGAGTTGCAAAGGTATGTTTTTATATATATATATATCTAATATAATATTATTTATATTATTTCATATGCCAGACTTTACAGGGTTAAGCACAGAATAGCATAAATTCTAACAAATAAACAACATAAATAAATCTAAACTTAATAGTTTTAACAACACACATTTTAAAATCAACATGAACTCAGAATAGCTCCTTTTAAGTCCAAAATACATGATCCTGATCTTATTATGCATGATTGTGCTCTTCAGAATGTTAAATGTTTGTCTTCATATATTTTCTCTTTTTTCCTCTCGATTTTTTTTCTTTTCAGCTGATGTCATCAGTTTTTCTTATTTTTCGTTATGTGGTCATATCGAGACCACTTTCACAATCCCTTGAACTTGCAGTGGATGAAATCAAACCTCATCCTATATATTTTTTTCATTGCAGAAGTGGATTCGTGTTGAATTTAATAGCATTTTATTAAATGCAAAACAGAGATGTATTGTTTGCTGTGAATGTTATGCATGCAGATTAAATTTATAACCCAATTGACTTTATGTTGTTATGAGCTGAATAATTTCTGCTGTAGAAGTTGATTCTTGTTTAAGTTGTTGTTTAAGACACATGAGACATATCTGTATTAGGCGCACTGCTGTAATGTAGGCATTATGTCTAAGACCAAATTAATATTTGTCACAGTGGTATTTTCAGTAAAAGCGCTGAGGACATTACGTGGCCTGAACACTAATCAGGGTGGGAGCAACGAACTCCACTGGAACATATGAAATTACAATAAGCACCATAATTAATGTAACGTAACCGAAAAAGCTATAATAAACAGCAATATGGGCCTGCATATGGCTTTATTAGAATGTGCTAGAGCGTGTAATGTGCCACGCCGGGACGCCAGAAAACATGCTATATGACGAAATTATGAGATGACAACTTTTCAGAATAGCATGCTTTTAGTATTTCAGCAGTATATTGTATGCATTGCATGTGCTGATAAATGTGTTTTGAGGTCATAGCATAGTATTGTGAATATGAAAATAAGTCTTTATCAATCAATAATCTGTCTCATAATTCTGTCTCATAATCATAATTTGTGTAAAAAAAGGAATAAAACTGTTTGGCTGTGTTTTACAGCCACTAGTGGTCATTTCAGCTAGAAGCTGCAGTGAATTGTATGTAAACGTGCATTATTTTGATTTTATTTAGATTTTTTTTGTCTCTTCTGCTCACCAGTGCTACATTTATTTGATAACAAATACAGTAAAACCTGTAAAAAAAATTAAAATATTTTACACTTTCAAACAGCTGTTTTCTATGTGAATATATAGTAAAATGTAATTTATTTCTGTGATGCGCAGCTGAATTTTCAGCATCATTACTCCAGTCTTCAGTGTCACATGATCTTCAGAAATCATTCTAATATGCTGATTTGCTGCTCAAGAAACATTTCTGATTATTATCAATGTTGAAAACAGTTGTGCTGTGAATATTTTTTGTAGAAACTGCAACATACTACTATTCAAATGTTTGGTGCATGAAAGATTTTTTAAGTGAATTAATACTTTTATTCAGCAAGGAGGCATTACATTGATCAGAAGTGACAATAAAGACATTTAAAATGTTACAAACAATTTGTGTTTTAAATAAATGCTGTTCTTTTGAACTAAAAATGCATCACAGATTTCTCAAAATATTAGGCAGCAAAAATGTTCCTCAGTGATGATAATAAGAACCATTATTAATAACTGCGACCCAGTAATTGAGCAGCAATTCAGCATATTAGAATGATTTCTGAAGATCATGTGACACTGAAGACTGGAGTAATGATGCTGAAAATTCAGCTTTGATCACAGAAATAAATTACATTTTAAAATATATTCAAATTGAAAGCAGTTCTTTTAAATAATAAAAAAAAATGTTTCACAATATTACTGTTTTTACTGTATTTTTGATCAAATAAATGCATCCTTGGTGAGCAGAAGATCAGAAATATTTTTAAAATGGTAATGATTCCTTATGACTCGTAGTGGAAGTTTTTTTTTTTTTTTTTTTTTTTTTACAAATGCATAGCATGAATTTAGACAGTGGCATGTTTTTCCAATAAGCTATGTTGCAATAAACTGAGCAATATTCATTAAATAATAAGGTTTGTATTGCGTTCTGAACACAGTCGAACTGTTTGAAAGAAGCAGTTAGGCTGATTTCTCATTACCAGAAGAGAAGGAAGAGCAGACATGGTCTCTTTTGCCCACATCTCTCACTAGCAGCTATTAACATCACACACTTACACTACAGCACAGCACAAGGGCGATATGGACACGGCCCTTACCGAAGTCGAGCAGATTTGGGTTTGAGAGAGTCATGTCGGACTTAAGAATTGATTAAACGCTCGAAGGCGGCCCTCGGGCTCGTAATATCAGAGTTTAATTGGAGCTGTCAGATGGTAAGTTAATCCGACCTCCCGTAAATCTGTGGAGATATTTCCGATGAAGGACCAACTGATGTATGACAGAACGGTCATGTTAGCTCCTCTGCCTCGAGCCAACACCAGAATAAATCACAACATCGTCTGTTGTTCATTTATTTTTAAACCCACTTTAACCGCATGGCGCACACTTGAGGAGCTTCTGGGCACTTGACACTTCTAAAAGCATGCTAAAGTCTCAAGGATTTGTCATTTAGACACATGGAAATGGAGAATTAAAAAGTAAAGAGGCCAGAATTAAAACAGGCTCTCCACCAAAGGAGAATCCTGCTGGTATATTCCTTTTAGAAAGTCAGAATTTCCAACTTATGTCTTGCAAAAGTGCAAAAGAACAGCATTTGAACTAGGACTTACAACCCACAAATCTGATTTCAGTCTTATCAAGATTTAATCTTTATCCTCCAGAACACTTGCAAAGATTATGGTAGCCAGTCCTGGGTAGTTGCTGATTATATGTCATTTGGATTACATGATCAGATTTCAACAATTAGATTATATTGCATATTAAAATGCTTATACCCAAACAGGAAAAAAAAAATTACATATATTTTCAAACATTTAAAAAATATATATTTCGAAATATATTTTCTACCAATGTATTTTGGCCATTTTTTGTATGTTTTAATATATAGGTATATATGTTTAAAGCTATGTATTTAAATCCAAGAAAATACATTAGCATATGTTGCATCTGAGAAAAAAAAACTTTATTTGTTGTCTATTATGCGTGTGAACATATAACACATTTGAATAAAATTCAGCAAGTAACATTCTTTACAATGTTCCAAAAAATACCATATATATGCAAATACTATAAATGTAAAAAAAAATTATTTAATAATTTAGTCTAAAAACAGGGTAATGTAAGATTGGAAATGTATTTTCTTACCCCATTTTGAAATATAGTTTTGAATTTAAAAGTTCAAAAATAAAATTCAAAAAATATATTTCATTGAGCTTCACTGTTTACAACATATATTTAGTGTATATTTTTACACAGTTTTAATACACAGAAGCAGCATAAATGTATTTACAGGAATCACTATCATGGGAAACACTGTATCAAATGCTGTGTGTTGATTCTCCTTCACAGCAGACAGAAAACAATGCATGCACTGACTACTCTGACATGTTGTGTAAAGAATCAGAGCGAGATTAGAAGTGCTTAAGGACATGAGCAGAAATAAAATAAAAGCATCAGATATTATTTTACTATAACTGCACCATTTAACTGCAATTGTAATGGGAAAAAATGGTTTTAATTTTCATGCATTTATTTATTTTATCATGGATTGAGCATGCAATTAAAACAATTTTGAGTAGCACACACTTTTCATTTGCATCTTTGCATGAAATTGGCCATTTCTCATTGCAAGCTGTTCCCAAAATCCTGCTCAACTCCAATAGAAAATGAATTGACATTTTTAGAGCAGGATTCATCAAACATCCACTAATATTACTCATTTCAGACTGATGAAATACATGAGTCTGATATTTTACAGCCTCTGCTTTGAGATTGAAATAAACCATGCATTATGTATTAGCACTTCTTTCTTGTTTGTTTAAAAAAAAAAGTTATTCTATAGTTACTGCAAAACCTTATTTTCTGATGCTTAGATCTAACACAACACTGTGAAATTCATGGCCATGTTTAGAATAACATACTGTAGTCCTGCACATTACCCAGCATGCATTGCATTTATGATATAATTGTCTGTATAATTTAGCCAATCAGTAAAAGTGGGCAAAACGAGTGTTTACAGCTGCTTGTTTTGTGAATTGACATAGTGCTCTGATAGTAGCATTGGAGTGTTATATACTGTATTTGTGTTTATAACAAAATCTGCTTGAATATATTTCTATATAGTACATACGTGTACACTACAGTATGTACATTTTTATATGCATATCCGAGTCATTTACTAGATATGCCTAAATAAAGCAAACTGCATTGAACACTGTATGCTGCAGTGCAATGCACTCAACTTGACCTTCCATTTTCAGTGATAAATGAACCGTATTAATTAGATATATTTTCAAACATCTTTATTGACTCAATATTAGATATGTCAGCCAAAAAAATTGTCTATTTTACTCCAAATTGAATGAAAAATGCATAAAACGGTGCATAAAACACTAGGAATTGATCAAAAGAGCTAGAATGTTTTCTTTGCTTTTCCGAGAGCGACAGTTCTCATCAAAACAGTTTGAGGTCTTTATGCAAATGTAAAGTTCAAATAGTATGTGCTCATAAGCTTGTAAATACAGCTCATGTGGTTTATGTGTTTGCCTCATTAAACTTTTAATAGATGGGTCTGCAAAATATTAATCGAATGAATCACTGATTGAATAAATTAACAGTAAAGGTGTTTTAAGCTATTTTGCCACACCCTCTCTCTGCAAAACCCCGCCTCCAAAGACATTTCAGCCAATCCTGAACATACAAAGTTTGCATTCATGCATTTAGCAGATGCTTTTATCCATAAAATCATCCACAGGAAGTTTATTTCTTTGATTTCTGCCAGGTTGCAGCATATTGTGTGCTATTCCATAAAAATGATGAAATCTGCCATCCAGTTGATCAGCATTTGTTTTTTACGGTTTCTAATTTGTTTGCATTTTATTTCGTGATTTCACTCAAATGGAAAACAAACCATGGAGCTTGTGTCAGAGAGCTTACTAGTGTGACTCTCTCCATTGATAACCGCGACGACTATTCAGCAAAACATGAAAAATGACACATCAAAGTGCATGAAATACAACAACTAAATTGCAACTCCTGTTTGACAATTGGATACGCTTCCTGTTTATTAGATCCATCCTGCCGTGAGTTATTTTATAAAGTGGTGGGCACAAAATCTCATCATGTGCATAATTACACACAATCCATTATTTGTTGTCTGAGGTTAGTCATTTGGGTGTTTTAAAGGGGTCATGGAATGCATTTTTATTTATTTTTTTATGATTTTTCCAGAGTTTCTCTTTTTTTTCCTCAAAAAGCAATCGTCATTTAGATAGAAATAGCTATTTTCTACCTTTAATTTAGCCTCTGATTTGAATGGGGCATGTCTGCTGTGAGACTCAATAGAAACAATCACTGCTGTGACTGGCTAACATCTTTGCATATGAAATGATCATTGTATGTGGAACTGTCTCAAACTTTTACAGTTTTGAGTAAATCACAGTCAAGTCTACTGAGCACATGATGCAATGATCGAAAAATGATCTCATCATAACTAACACAAATGAAAACATGATGTAAATAAGAGATACTAAATACTTTTAGTAGATTTGTGTGCAAATCCGCGACCAGACTGTGAGACATTGATACGTCTCTTGTCCGAAAGACGGGTGCAGTAGAAATTGTGATCTCCCAATTGCCCAGCCACTCTAAGCCAGGTTCTGAAAGCAGATTAAATGGCTCTCCATCGATCGCTGCCCTTTAATGCGTCTTCGCCTCGAAAGCAAAGACCAAAAATATGCCTCTCGACGGCTGTCTTACGAGGACCACGAGGACCTGAATTGGTATACTAGCTAATGCTGTCATTGAGGGAAGCGCGCTTGTGTAACTGAGCCGCCGTCGCAACGCCAAGTGTTTCGTCTCATCCATGCAAAACAAAACCGGCAGAAGCTAACAACAACAATAACACAAGTGCGTCGTGTGGAAGGCAGCCAGGAAACTCTCACAGCTCAGACAGGCTTCTGGAGTGGCAGCGCTTGTATTTGAAGTTTTATGGAGAGAATTATGTTGAAGATCAGTGTTGAATGTTCAGGGTTCGAATAAATATTAGCTTCAAGAGCTTTATTCTGCTCTCTATGACATGATCAGCAGTAAAAAGAAAAAAAAACAAGCCACTGTTGTGGAATGAAAATTAAACACATGTTTGGAATAGCATACTACTATTTCTACAGTATAATGTGCACAGTATGAACATTTTTTGTATGTATACTTAAATGGAACACTATTTTTCTACTTACTGAATATTGTACACATTTGCAATACAATTTTTTAAATGCAATGCATTTTGCACTGATTAACATTTAAGAAGGTAGTATACAACATTATTATAACATAACCTCATCATGCTGAGTACCATCATTTTATCATCTAAAACTGTATTTTCAGACCACAAAAATTGCACATTTTGACAAAAACTGCACATCCTAGTACTTCATGCAAACTGAAAATTTGTTAGTATGCATCCTATATACTGCAGAAATAGTAATAGTAGTATACTAGTATGCTGTATTTTCATTTAAAATCATATCTGATGTCACTTAAGGTTCATTCGTCACTTTGGAGTCAAGTCCAATGCATTGCATTGTGGGATACAGTATTGCACATATTGAACACATTTTTTTTTTTTACTGCACATCTGAGCATTTAATGTGTGCTGAAATATGCTTAGTACACACAAGATGCATCATATATGCTGCAAAAATATTTCTAGTCCTACAGTTGAATATCATGTCTGATATAATTTGTTTCAGTTGTCATTTTGGAAATGGAAGGTCAATTGCAGCATTACATTGTGGAATGCTGTATTTCATGCATTGAGCTCTTTCTTTATTGCACAGTTTGGCACTTTGTGGTTCTTGTGCATACTTAAAATTTCCTTAGTATGCACAGTATGCATCATATCTACTGCAGAAACTGTAAGAGTAATCTGATAGTATGCTCTCCTGCGATTGAAAATCATGTCTAATAACACTTCCAGTTCATTCGTCATACTGGAAATGGAAGGTCAAATCCAGTGCATTGGATTGTGGGAACATAGTATTGCCCTCATTGAGCTCTTTTTTTATTGCACATTTTGACAAAAACTGCACACGTTGGTACTTTATGAATACAGAAAATGTGCTTACGATGCACAGTATGCACAGTTACTCCAAAGATAGTAAGAATAGTATTATAGTATGCTGTTCTGCGGTTGAAAATCATGTCTGATGTCACTTCTGGTTCATTCATCAACTTGGAAATGGAAGGTCAAGTGAAGAGCATTGCATTGTTAGATACAGTATTACATGCACTGATGCATTTTTACTGCATTTTGACAAATTACACATTTTGATGAAAACTTCACATGCATACTGAAAATGTTCTTAGTGTGCACAGTATGCATCCTATATACTGTAGAAATAGCATGTGTATTTTAATAGTATGCTGTCCTGCGGTTGAAAATCATATCTAATGTCACTTACGGTTCATTAATGATATTGAAAAAGGAAGGCCAAGACCAGCACATTGCATTGTGGGATACAGTATGGAATGCACTGAGCACTGTTTTTACTGCAAATTTTGACAATACATATAGAAAATAGTATGCATCATATATACTGCAGAAATAGTAAGGTTAGTATGCTGTCCTACAGTTGAAAATCATGTCTAAATCATGTCCGGTTCATTCCTCATCTTAGAAATGGAAGGTCAAATTCAGCACAATGCATTGTGGGAACATAGTATTGAATGCATTGAGCTCTTTTTTATTGCACATTTTGGCAAATTGCACATTTTGACAGAATTGCCCATCTTGGGACTGAATCCATACTGAAAACTTGCTTACTATGCACAGTACGCAGTATACTACAGAAATTGCACAGTTAGTATGATAGTATGCTGTCTTGTGGTTGAAAATTATGTCACTTCTGGGGATTTTGTCATATTGTAAATGGAAGGTCAAGTGAAGAGCATGGCATTGTGGGATATAGTATTGCACGCATTGAGACAAATTTTGACAAAAATTGTACACCTTGGCACTTGCATACTGAAAATTCCCTAGCTATACACAGTATGCATCCTAAATACTGCAGAAATAGTAAGACTAGTATAATACTGTGGTTGAAAATCTGGAAATGGAAGGTCAAGTCAAGAGCATTGCATTGTGGGATGCTGTATTGCACACAGCTTGCTCTGGTCCTGTTTGTGCAGAAACAGTAAGAGCAGCATGTAAGTATTCTATTCCGAACACAACTTCCCTCTTTGGTTTTTTAATTCTCTCGCGTCTTCATCTCTCTCTATCTCTTACCACGGTCTGACAGCGTGCCTCCGCCGCCACCGCTGCTGCTGCTGCTCCTCAACCCTCCCAGAAACCCTAGAGCTCTCACTCTCCTAAGCAGGTGTTTGTTGATTTCTTCTCCCAGAGGTAACCGGGTTTTGTTCTTAGCGCCAGTGCCGAATTAAACTGACGGAGCAGACTCCTGGGTAGCAGCCCGCATAACCTCCCCCGCCCCGTGCCCTCCGGCCTGCTCACATTTCCCCGTCTCTCCTCCTTAAGGACGGCGCAAGATGCCCAGAGCAGGGCACTTCCGCCCACGTTCTCTCCCCCTGTGACATGGCACTGCGTGCCGGCCCAGACATGCACGCTGTAGCATGCATTCAGAATGAGCATGCCATGCTCCACATCAGTGTCAGGTTGATAATTCTGAAAGAAAGTTTAATTTATCAATGTCAAAGAGAAGATGGTTGCTGAAGACCCACAGGTACACTATATATCCTGCGTGTTTGGTTAGTTCAGCTGAGACGGGAAGTGATGCGGGGCCTGATGTAACGACCAAGAGCTGAGGAAACTGTAGCATAGGACTTCAAAGTCAACATGAAATCAAAATATAATATTTTTTTTCTAATACATGGTACTGGTTTTTAACATGTAGAATATCACCTTGCACTCAAAGGACAGCAATATCAGATATTAGATAAATATTAATATATTTATTATTATTATTATTTTCAGAATGGATCATTCACAGTACATCAGCCCCATATATCAGATATTTACCTGTAATTGTTTCTGCATATTCTAAAATTTTGATTATAATCTTGTACTCAAAGGACAGTAACATTTACAACTTTTTAAGATAATTTATTATATAATTTATATATTTTTAGCAGTTGACATTATTTTCAAATCTTTTTGTTTTATTTATTTATTTATTTTTTCAATTCTTATGGTGCATGATTCCTTAGAAAAGTCATAAATTAGTTTGTCCCATGTTGATTTTATTAATTAAAGATTAGTGATAAAGCTTACCAAACTCTGCAACTAAATATTATTTAGCTGGTTGATATACTTATAATCAAACTACATTCTGTGGCAGCATATGAATGATGAAGCATCAATTACACATGCACTGCTCTTTATTTGTTGCAGCACAGGGTTAAAAATCATCAAGAAGTGAAAAAGTAATGATAAATAATCAGAACTATTTATAATATTTGCCATTTACCAGTTATTGGCCAAAACATGAAAATGAATCAAACTAAATAAATATAAACTAAATGCATATTCATTCTGAGTGGTAGCATTTCTTTGTTACATATCCAACACTTTTAGTCAACAAGTTTCTGATATTTACCTTTAATCGTTTCTGCAGATTTAGATTAAAAGGATAGCAATAGTTCCCTCTCAGTCGGTCACTCTCGACGTCACGTTGGAGGACCGACGAATTGGGATCTCGCTTAGAGGGACCAATCTACTTCGAGTGTAAACTAAACGAGCCAATGCACATTGGCATGCGATTATTGCATCCAGCTGCTGCTGATCACAGCGTGAGTATAAGTAGGCAGCAGGTGCAGCGCATATTCAGCTTTTCGCTTCGGAGCCGAGCGGTTCTATCGTTCTGCTCCTGACCTCTGCAGTAGTGATAAACTACAGTCAAGCACGCTCTTCGGTGGGCTCTCGTGCTGGTGGTACGGCGCTTCAGCGGTGGTGGTTTCCCGTGTCGAGTGGGCTGCACACGGCAGGCTGCACTACCCCTGTGTGTGTTGCAGACGGCCATCTCCCCTGTGCGCTTCGGCACACTAAAAGAGCAAATTCCATACTAAAAGAGCTTCACGGGTGGAACGTCTTTTTAAAGACGCGTCGATTTAACACTTCAAGAACATTTTGTATGCCTGCTTTCAGCATTTAAGCTTTATTTTCAATTCAAACAATAGGAATGCAAGGTTTTTCATACATTAGCATGTTTTCATGCCCAAATTCACTTGCAGCACACATTTTACTTTGTAATATTTTCTTTTCTTTTTTTAAAGGAGTAATATTTTGTAATATGTGCCATAGCTATCTGCCATGTATTTTGCACAAAATATTGTGTGTAGGCCTATATATTACCTCACCGCTCTATCTATCCATCTATCTATCCATCTGTCCAATTACAGTATATGCAATCGACCTTAACATGAAAATAAATCAAACCTATTCAGTGGTGGCCATTTCTCTGTAACATTTCCTACAGTTCCACATTTCCTATAGTCACAAGTTTTGCAGCAAAAGATTCAATTATTGGGAAGCGTTCAGCGCATGTTCAGGAGTCATTAACAAGCTCGTTCCATTGTGACACACCACAGCACTTAAGCATAGAAAAATTAAACAAAAGGCAAATGAGATCTAAATGCCAGCACGAGCACAAATGTGCTTTTGCTCAAAAATTCAATTTGCAATGCGTTTTCAGCACTTTGGCTGGAGAAAAAGAAACTCTGTTCTGTTCGCTCCATTTTTCAAGCAGACAGCGCGACTTGATGAGTTTAACGTTCACTTTAATCTGGCTGTTTTGAAACAGACTCAAACCGTTTTCCACAAATCCGTCAAAATGAGTCGCGGATGCATTTGCGTGATACCGTGGGGCCTTGTCTTTGGGCCGGAGCGTGTGAGGTTTTCTGTGAATCTGGTAACAGTTTAACTGATGTATTGATCTCGGACTGCTTTGGGTTTTGGGCTTTTATCCAAGATAGAAATGGGGTAAAACTGACAGGTCTTGGGGGATGCGGACCTCTGCGCTGACAGAGCTGGAAGGTTCGATGGTAAAGATCTCTGCTGGAGTTTATCGAGCGGATTTCGGTCTCTCTGTCTCGTGGTGGGGCTGTGCATCAATGGATATGTGGAGAGGGAATTGCATCCGGAGAACTGAGCAGTATGTAGACATTACATGAACAGATTGAAGACATCAGCATCAGTTAACAGGACCGTGCATTACGTTGCATGACATGTTTTGTAGGAAAGATCAGTGTTTACTGTGCGGTGGGTTTACGCACCATATAGGCTGGTAGACTACACATGTAATCAATACAAAAGCATGTGTAAAATGAGGTACAAAATCCCTTAATCTGTTTGCAAACGAAGCCAAATCTGTATCTCACGACACCAGCTAAGTCAATAGGCGATGTGAACTAAGTGGAATTAATGATCCAAATTCAGTCCATGAACCACTCCAACCTTTTTTGCATACTTTACCCAGCCGCAAGTTCCCTTAGATCAGCATGTATTCCTGTTTTTGTTGGTTCATGCTGAGCTGTGCTGGTCTAGGTGGTCACTAGCTGGTCAACCGTGCTAGTTTTGCTTGTTAAAGGGATAGTTCAACCAAAAACTAAACCGTTTTGTATATATATATAACTGTTCAGAAGTTTAGAGTCAGGAACATTTTTAATAAAAAAAATTTAAAAAATTAAAACAAATTATTTGCCAATGGTGCATTAAATTGATCAAAAGTAACATTAAAGACCTTTAGAATGTTTTAACATTTCTATTTCAAATAAATGTTTTACTTTTGAACTTTCTATTTATCAAATAATCCTGAAAAATATGAAGCAGCACAACTGTTTTCAACATTGACTGCTAATAATCAGAAATGTTTCTTGAGCAGCAAATCAGCATATTACAAGTAGGAGTAATGCTGCTGAAAATACAGCTTTGATCACAGCAATAAATTATATTTGACAACATATTCATATATAAAAGTTATTTTAAATAATAATACAAATATTTCATAATAATACAGTTTTTACTGTATTTTTAATCAAATAAATGCAGCCTTGAAGAGAAAAAAAAAATGACAAACCCAAAACTTTTGATATTCAGTATTGGATATTTATTGCATATTTTTCCTGCATAGTTTAAGATTTAGAATGTCATCTAGCACTACTTTAAATAGACAGCAAAAGATTATAACCAAAGCAAATTATTATGAGATTGTGATTATATTTTCAGCATTAAGCATGTTATATTTTCTCTAGCAGATATAGGAATATTTATTTATATACTTTTCATTATAATTTCGTTATGCTTAAATTTCACTTTTAGCATACAAATTATTTAGTTTAATTTTCAGTGTTTTTATTTTCTTTTTAAAAAGGTATACCCTGGAGCACAAAAGCAGTCTTAAGTCGCTGGGGTATATTTGTAGCAATAGCCAAAAATACATTGTATGGGTCAAAATTATTGATTTTTCTTTTATTCCAAAAATCATTAGGATATTAAGTTAAGATCATGTTCCATGAAGATATTTTGTAAATTTCCTACTGTAAATATATTAAAACTTAATTTTTGATTAGTAATATGCATTGCTAAGAACTTCATTTGGACAACTTTAAAGGCGATTTTGTCAATATTTAGATTTTTTTGCACCCTCAGATTCCAGATTTTCAAATAGTTGTATCTCGGTTTTATTTGAGAAACAGACAACATTTTTCACTGATAATCTTCTTCTCTGCTTTAAATAATGACAGAATTTTTGGCTGAACTATTTCTTTAAGTGGTAATGGTGGTAATGGTGGTAACCATTAGACAGGCATGCTGTCTTTTCAATAAGGAAGCTCAAATCTCCCTTCTTGCATGTGAAATTCAGAGCAATCCGTCTTGTTCTTGAGTAAACGGTGACCAGGTGGTTGAAGTCAGTGGGCCGTGGTGCTGTGGATGTGACAGGTGGCCAAAGGGCAGGTATGAAGCCACGATCTGAACTCGGCTGAGAGTGGATGGGGCTTCACACGGCCCAGCCGGAGTTAATGGGATCAGACGTGGAAAAAATGGATCTATCTGCCAGTTAATGTTTAATCCGCTCCAGCCTCAGGCTTCAACCATCTGATAATTTTGGACTGCCTTTCTTCATCATCAAGGTGTCAGAAGGAAGAGCCTAAAGAGAGTAAATATTTAATTGGTATGACACCCACTTCACGTCTTTTTTGCAATGTTTTGCTGTGGTCTTTTTCCATGCCACCCCAGTGACTTTTGGTCAACTGTAATATTGCAATTCAGGGGAGGCAGAAATGAACAAAACAATGAAACTGTTAAAATGAACAATTTTAATAATAAAATAAAAAAAATAAAAAAATATTGAAGATGTCAATAGGTAACGTACCTTCATTTGTAAAGTTATTTATTTATATATGTACATAATTTATGTCTCTTTATAAATTGGATGATTCACTAAATAGATATTTCCACATGTTGTTTTAATATGTATAAAAATAAAAACAAATAAAAAAATAATCATGCATTTTGCATTTATAATTGTATTTATTTATATATTTATTTATTTGTTTTATATATTTATATATTTTATATATTATCTTTTGGTTGATTCATTATATAGTTATTTCCACATGTATAAAATAAAAACAAATACAAAACATTCAAATGAGATTAATTAATTTCTTATTTGTAAAGCTTATTTATTTATATTTTTTTATATAAATTTATATTTTATATATTCTCTTTTGGATAACTCACAAAATAGATATTTATTCTTATTTATAAAAAAAAAAAATATATATATATATATATATATATATATATATATATATATATATATATACATGTAAAGTTATTTGCTTATTTATTTATTTTATTTTAATAAAAATTTGCATATTTTATAAATTCACTTTTGGATGATTCACTAAATAGATATTTCCATGTGGTTTTTAAATGGGTATATATAAAAATCAAATCAAATCAGATTAAGTACTTTGCATTTATTTATTTGTTCATTCATTTATTTGAATATAAATGTACATATTTTATATATTCTCTTTTGAAAGATGCACTAAATGGATATATCCACATGTTATTTTAATATTTATAAAAATAAAAAAATAATCATGCATTACATTGTATTTATTCATTTATTTATTTATTTTAATTATTTATATATTTTATATATTCTCTTTTGGTTGATTCATTATATAGTTATTTCCACATGTTTATATATATATGTGTGTGTGTGTGTGTGTGTGTGTGTGTGTGTGTGTGTGTGTGTGTGTGTGTGTGTGTGTGTGTGTGTGAAAACAATACTAACCGAACTATGGTTCTTCAACTAAAAGTCTGTAAGTTCTGCTGCAAAACAATTAAAGAGCTCTGTGAGTAATTATTCATTCATTACATTTATATAGCACTTTTCTAGGCACTCAAAGTTCTTTACATTGTCAGGGGGTATCTCCTCATCCACCAGCAGTGTGCAGCATCCACCTGGATGATGCGACGGCAGCCATAGTGTGCCAGAACGCCCACCACACACCAGCTTGATTCATTATATAGTTATTTCCACATGTTTATATATATATGTGTGTGTGTGTGTGTGTGTGTGTGTGTGTGTGTGTGTGTGTGTGTGTGAAAACAAAAAGCTTTTTCGAAAGGTATATTGTTACTATAAAGTAAAATTTTGGTTATATCACCCATCCCAACCTCTGATATTATAACTGGCAATCAGGGCGAAAAATATAATACTTCATACTTTAATTACTACATGCATACATAATATAATTACTTCATACTTTTCCTCCCGATACTGTTTTCGGCAGGTTATTGTCATGCGTTTATTATATTCTCTAGATCCTCATCATTCGTGATGGTTTGGCTTTCAAAAGTTTCAGTGTATATTTGATGATCAAGGTCAGTGAGCAATAGATGTGCAGTACAAAGGCGCAGCGGTTCTCTGCCGTCGAACTCCAGCACGCTTTTGTTAATAACTTTGTGCCAGAAGCAAGTGCAATTACAAACGAGAGCATGTAAAAGTCAAGGGGATACAAATCATGTTTGAATTAATGTCCCACAGGTCTCAGGGAATCAAGCCCCGAAGCCTCCGTGAGGCGAAGCTCCGAACACCGCAAATGATGCATCTGTTTTAAGCCCAGTGAACAGTTAAAGGATGCTGAGGGTGTCTCTAGACATGGGTGAGACGCTTTAGGAAGACATTTAACTTCGAAGGACAGAGCTAAAGAGAGCTTTGAGTTGTTGGACCAAGAGATGAAATGTAAGTGCTGCTGAATGAACGCCAGAGCTGCAACATGGTGTTAATGATCTGGAGAAAGTAGCTGCTACTGTGAAAACGTCTCGGTTAAGTATGTAACCCTCGTTCTCTGAAGGAGGGCACGGAGACATCATGTCAGATGACCGACGAATTGGGATCTCGCTTAGAGGGACCAATCTACTTCGAGTGTAAACTAAACGAGCCAATGCACATTGGCATGCGATTATTGCATCCAGCTGCTGCTGATCACAGCGTGAGTATAAGTAGGCAGCAGATGCAGCGCATATTCAGGTTTTCGCTGAGGCCTCATATCGGCTGGAGGAACCGGCTCTATCGCGTCCTTCGCTAGTAGGACTGCGATCTCTGCACGCAAGACAGGGGCATCTGCTGCTTTCACTGACGTCAAGGGGACGCCCCTGAACTTGGGAGGGCGACGGGCGAACTGAATCGCATAGCCAAGCCTGACAGTTCGACGGAGCCATCGAGACGGGCTGGGTAGCTCTAGCCAGGCTCCCAGACACCGCGCAAGTGGTATCAACGGAACTACAGGTGTACCCGCAGTGGGGCAACGCGGAAGAACTCAGGGACCCGGCCCGGGCGTCTCGTAGCCGGTCTGAGGCGGGGTCTGGGTGTGTGTAACACTGACCTGCGTTCGAGCAGAGGGTGCGTGGGTAGTCCGTTGGTTCGTCCTCCCGATCCGCCCGCTGCTGCTCACTGGCGAGAGAGGAGGGTGAGTGTGATACAGCTCTGGATCGTCCACAACCCCCCGTCCCCTCAGGGGACCCAGAGAAAGAAGAAATTGCTCTTTTGTTGAGAATTTGGGTACCACTGGTCGCGAGGTCAGTGGCAGAAAAGAGGAAACAAAAGATTCTCCACCCGGCCCTCCTCTGGGGGAGGGAGTGTTGCGTTCACCATCTCCCGAAGAACAACTCCCTCCATCTCTGGGTCTCCCGTCTCAGGGCCTATTGCTCCTTCACTTACCACCAAGTCTGGCGGGGGCCTGGGCGGGCGGGGCGGCTGCCCTGCGGCCGGCTCCTCGGCGCAGTTTTGCTGGAGGCTGCTGCGGACTGAAAAAAAATTAACTGTTAAATTATTGTTTTTTTTACCAATTGGCTAATGGATATATAAAAGCAGCTGGCATATGCTTTTTTAAAATCAATTTAGAAGTTGCATTTTTTAAATATCTTATTATGTATTGTTACATTTAACTACACTTTGTAAACATTAAATAAATTAACACTATTAAATGTAAATAATTATGTATATTTATTTTGAAAAAATGAACTGTCAAATAATATATATGTATGTATGTATGTGTGTATATATATATATACAGTGGGTACGGAAAGTATATATATATATATATATATATATATATATATATATATATATATATATATATATATATATATATATATCCCACACTGATTGGCTAATAGATGAAAAACAGTTGGCAAATGCTTTTTTAAAATGCAATATATTATCTTTTTCATTTAACTAAACATTATGTAAATTAGTTTTATATGTATATAACTATGTATATTTATTTCAGGGGAAAAATAAACTATCAAATTTTTTTTTTCACCGATTACCTTAAAAATTTGTTGACAAATGTTTTTTTAAATGCAATATAAAAGTTGCATTAAAAATATTTTATTACTTGTTGCATTTTTTTATATTTATTAAATTAACAGTTTTATATGTATATAACTATGTATATTTATTTCAGGGGAAAAATAAACTATCAAATTTTTTTTTTCACCGATTACCTTAAAAATTTGTTGACAAATGTTTTTTTAAATGCAATATAAAAGTTGCATTAAAAATATTTTATTACTTGTTGCATTTTTTTATATTTATTAAATTAACAGTTTTATATGTATATAATTATGTATATTTGAAAAACAAAAATTCTACAATCCTTCATAAAATTCGAGATAGAGCCGTAAAATGAACAACTTTGGTCTGTTTCTTTTATATGTCAATCAGGTGGACGCTCTTTGAGAGATGGCGACTTTGTACTGAATCTTTCACAGCTGTTTTCACATGCTGTCTTCGGTTCATAGGGATCTAGATTGAATTTTGACAGCTCTGAGATGGTGAAACTCTAATGTTGTGGATCCTATAGCACACCCATGATTGCCCTCACATTTATATTATGGTTAAATCTGCCTATCTACAGTGTTGTTTTACATTGTATTGTACATATCTGGTACGTTTCCGCAGTCTTTTTAAAGAAATAGTTACTCACCCTCATTTCTATAATGATTTTGGATCTTAGACTACAAGTTAATGTGATTTTTTTTCTGGCTGTAATATGTTATTCTAAGTTGGATTCCTCGCTGCCCTCAAATATTCTTTTATCCCAGTAAGCAAATCTGGTTCTTCGTCTCATTTCTGCAGGGAACACCCTGGGAAAAGACCGATGTGGTTTGCACAACAGAGCGAAAATAGCATGGAGCACTCATAATCAAGCATATTTGTGCGTGCAGCGTGTGAGTGTTGACCCAGCTAGAGATATAAAACGCCAGGCTGGGGAGCAGAACCTGCCAGGTATTAAAATCTGAGGTGCCAATTGAGCTGTGAAGATAAGAATTGAAAAGGGAATAGGGAATAACCCCCTCTGTTTTATAACTTTCCCCACAATGCATTGGGACTTTACAGTGTGCATGCATCATCCGTTTGATGCAAAGTATTCCAGTGTGTGCGTGTGTAAAGAGAAGAAACGGAAATGAGTAAAACGAGAAAAATAACCCTCAATGCTTTAAGTTTAATGCTCGTTTCATTGAACTGTGCTGTTATTTGTCAGGACGTCTACAAGGTTGTTTCATGCATCAGGAATAAAGCGCAACAGTAGAAGGAACCTTGGCTTTTCTGAGAGTGGGAGGAAAATGCATCCTGCATCCTGAAGTGCATAGCAAATAAATGTGCTTTTAGGCCAGAGAATTTCAGAAATGTTCAGAATGCAATACTTGCATGCCAGTAACTGCACAGTGAATACTATTTGTTGCATGCTGTTTAAATATGCATTGGAAACTGTGGTATGCTAATTTGCCGCTACATAACATCAAGTTGCATTTTTAATTTTAGAGAGTTAATTTTAGAGATCTTGGAAATAGATATGGTTATTTTGCATTTAAATGTCTTAAGTTTTGACTGTCGGAACAAATATGTCAAAAAGATTTTATTAAAAAAGTGCTTCTGTAAAACTCATTCATCACACTTGAAACTGAAGGTCATGTTGGGTTTGTCGCGCTGTAAGATACAGCAGTATACAATACATTAGTGTTCTCTGATGGAATAAATTAGTAATTTTTCAATTTATAAGAGCCAGAGATATTATCCGTGATTCATTTTATTTAGTATAATGTAATGCAAAGTGTGTCTTGGGCCCGTTCGTGTTCACTGGCGTTTTTACTCGATTGGCAAGCAGATATAGAAAAGCAGTTGGCTAATGCTTATTAAAATTGTTTTATTGTTGCATCTAACCATATATTTATGTATGAATAAAATTAACATTTTTATTTGTATATAGCTATGTCTGTCAATTAAAAAACAACACTTTTTATTTTACATTTATTTTAAATTTTTTCATGTAATTAATAAATTGATGATTTATTTAGTTTTTTAAGTGCCACTCATAGGCTGTTTGCAATGCATACTAATATACTTCTCAGTACTGTATATAGTACATATACTGTGCACAGTATGCAGAATGTCTGTATGTATAGACATTGCATGTCATAAATCCCACAATGCAATGCTCTCAATTTAGGAATAGTTCACCCAAAAAAAATTTTTTAAATGAAAATGTACTCGTCCTCAGTCCACCCGAGATGTAGATGAGTTTGTTTCTTCATCGAGTTTGGAGAAATGTAGCATTGCATCACTTGCTCAGCAATGGATGCCCTGCAGTGAATGGGTGCCGTCAGACTGAGAGTCCAAACAGCTGATAAAAACATCACAATAATCCACAAGTAATTCACACCACTCCAGTCCATCAGTTAACATCTTGAGAAGTGAAAGCTGCGTGTTTGTAAGAAACCATCATGAAGAGGTTTTAACTTTAAACTGTTGCTTCTGGTCAAAATACGAGTCCATAATCCATAATAATGCTTCCTCCAGTGAAAAAATCCATCTCCTGTTGTCTCTCACATTTGTTTAGAGCGGTTTTGAACTGTTTTGGCTTGTAAATGGCATTTGATCTGTGCAGATTTCTCTCTTTATTCAAATGAGATGACTTCTTCACTGGAGAAAGTAATATTATGGATAGAGGAGAATATAGAATATTATGGATATTTTAGCCAGAAGCAATGGTTTGAAGTAAAAAAAAAAACATCTTAATGATGGATTTGTTTCTTACGAAAATGCAGCTTTTGTCTTCTCCAGATGTGAACTGATGGACTGGAGTGGTGTGGATTACTTGTGGATTATTGTGATGTTTTTATCAGCTGTTTGGACTCTCATTCTGACGGCACCCATTCACTGCAGAGCATCCATTGCTGTAGCAAGTGATGCAATGCTACATTTCTCCAAATCTGTTCCTATGAAGAAACAAACTCATCTACATCTTGGATGGCCTGAGGGTGAGTACATGTTCAGCAAATTTTCCCTTTTGAGTGAACAACTCCTTTAAAACTCCATTTCTAATGTGATGAATGAACTGCAAATGCAATAGACCTATCAACCTTCATTTTTATTGCTAATAGATTGCGTGGGTACAGAAAATTGTGTGCATGGCCTATATACTACATACTGCAGAAATCATACTAGCTCATATTTGCACATGCCTGCGCAGGCCAAACTGAAGCACTTGTCTTTAAAAGGAATGATTAATAATGAAAGATGATTAAGCAATTACTCTGATTTAAATCAGTCCGTGCCCTTGTGTGCCGCAAGTCGAGAAAACTTAATTTAGCAATGTCATTGCTGGTCACTTCAGCGGATAATGCAAAGCAGCTTTATGCAATTTGTGTACGATGCCATGACAATGCAGCCCAATGAGCCCATGCTTCTTTTCATTACTCTGTGCAATTTGGAGCGCCTCTGCCATGGCTTTGTCTCAAATTAAAAAAGCCCAGCGCTTGGCCATCACATGCCGCATGTCTCCTTTTGTCTTCCTCCCTGTCCAATCACACTTGGCAAGCCTTCGGTTCACTGGCTTCGCATTGCACGTTAAACACCAAGACCTTCCGGGTGCTTCTTAACTCTTGACTGTACTTGTTTCTCGTATATTAAACCTCGAAGGCAGGATGACCCAATATTGGCCAGCAGATATTAAGGACAGCAACAGGGATTATGAGCAGGACTCGAAGACGGTGCCACGCTGGCATTTGGCAGCGTTGACGTGGCTAGCAACGGAGCCACGCCGAGAGAGTGCCGATAGCACACTAATCTCTGTTTGCAGAGGAAATTGGAGCGTATTTTGCACACCCTAAATAGATAAGAACAAGAATGGCGTTTGAAAACTAAAAAGGAATTTGACGTTGTTGGTGCCACCTGCAAACAGCCCGAGCAAATTCACATTTCCTCTGATGTCCCGGTTTGTTCGTATACCAGTGTGTAGTTTGATTCGTGCATATGAAAACGCATGTGTATGTGTTTGTACACAAGTGGTGTGGATTACTTGTGGATTATTGTGATGTTTTTATCAGCTGTTTGGACTCTCATTCTGACGGCACCCATTCACTGCAGAGCATCCATTGCTGTAGCAAGTGATGCAATGCTACATTTCTCCAAATCTGTTCCTATGAAGAAACAAACTCATCTACATCTTGGATGGCCTGAGGGTGAGTACATGTTCAGCAAATTTTCCCTTTTGAGTGAACAACTCCTTTAAAACTCCATTTCTAATGTGATGAATGAACTGCAAATGCAATAGACCTATCAACCTTCATTTTTATTGCTAATAGATTGCGTGGGTACAGAAAATTGTGTGCATGGCCTATATACTACATACTGCAGAAATCATACTAGCTCATATTTGCACATGCCTGCGCAGGCCAAACTGAAGCACTTGTCTTTAAAAGGAATGATTAATAATGAAAGATGATTAAGCAATTACTCTGATTTAAATCAGTCCGTGCCCTTGTGTGCCGCAAGTCGAGAAAACTTAATTTAGCAATGTCATTGCTGGTCACTTCAGCGGATAATGCAAAGCAGCTTTATGCAATTTGTGTACGATGCCATGACAATGCAGCCCAATGAGCCCATGCTTCTTTTCATTACTCTGTGCAATTTGGAGCGCCTCTGCCATGGCTTTGTCTCAAATTAAAAAAGCCCAGCGCTTGGCCATCACATGCCGCATGTCTCCTTTTGTCTTCCTCCCTCTCCACTCACACTTGGCAAGCCATTAGTTCACTGGGCTTCACATTGTGCATTAAACACCCAGACCTTCCGGGTGCTTCTTAACTCTTGACTGTACTTGTTTCTCGTATATTAAACCTCGAAGGCAGGATGACCCAATATTGGCCAGCAGATATTAAGGACAGCAACAGGGATTATGAGCAGGACTCGAAGACGGTGCCACGCTGGCATTTGGCAGCGTTGACGTGGCTAGCAACGGAGCCACGCCGAGAGAGTGCCGATAGCACACTAATCTCTGTTTGCAGAGGAAATTGGAGCGTATTTTGCACACCCTAAATAGATAAGAACAAGAATGGCGTTTGAAAACTAAAAAGGAATTTGACGTTGTTGGTGCCACCTGCAAACAGCCCGAGCAAATTCACATTTCCTCTGATGTCCCGGTTTGTTCGTATCCCAGTGTGTAGTTTGATTTGTGCATATGAAAGCGCACGTGTACGTGTTTGTACACAAGTGACAGCGCTCATGCACGAGTGTGTGTGTTTGTTCCCATTGCAGTGGCGGTTCCTTCATTTCACGCTCTGCCGCTTCCGTGTGAATCCTCTTCCCCGGGCTCATTATCGGGTCTGTTCGACGAGTGCATGGCCAGGCGGCACGCGGGCCAGAACCCAATCATTATTCAAGCCCTCTGACGGTCAGCGCTGATGGCTCCATGCTGTCGTTTTGCGGTCTTATTATTCTCTCCTTGCAAATAACTAAGCAAACCACAAAAACAAATCCTGCCTGACCAGGATCAATGAGGTACTCAGTATCCGGCGTCCTGGCGCCCGGGGGACTCGGGGATGGAGTGGACCTTCTGTTGTTGGAATAACTGCTGTGTGCTCACTGTCTCTCCTCTCTCGTTTTCTTTGGCAGGGCCCACCGGTGCTCAGGCGGCCGAGTTCGGACACTTGCCCGACAACATTACCGTGCTGGAAGGAGAAAGCGTCGTTTTGAGGTGATTTCACCGTGCACCTGCATCCTTATGTCATGTGATTTAAAACAAACTCTTTTCCTCCCTTGGAATGATCTGTTGATCTTCTTCTTAGGGAGGGGTGGTATGACCAAAAACATGTAATTGTGAGATAAAGTTTCAAATGAATAAAAAGTGGTATAAGATCACAATCACAGAAGATAAACTCTCAACTGCGATAAATAACCTTGCAATTGTGTAAAGGCATACCTGTGTAAAGGCACATTGTGAGATAAATCACAATTATGAGGAACAACTAAATGTATAGTGACAGTTGTGAGATATAAAGACACATTGTGAGAAATTAAGTCACAATAATGTAAGACCTTCGTTCAGTTTTCAGAACACAAATTAAGATATTTTTGATGAAATCCGAGAGCAGAATATTTTCACAATATTCTGTGTTTTTTCCATCACTGTCGCATTTAAATAATGTAAGGCAGTCCTGCTACTGATAGCCACATGGATATAAATATACGGTCGTATCGCCTAGCCCTACTGCTTTTATCATACTTGTTCGTTGGAGGGTGCATTTTTAACATTTTAATTTCACTCTCTCTAGTTTTGTTGCCAGCAATTGAACTCCTGAACCTGCTGTCAGGGGTTCATATTCTCAAAAGCACCATATTATTATTCCACACAACTGCACCAGGAATGGGAATTGATGTGATATCACAGTTTAATACGCTGAAAGTCAAAGCTGACATGAATGTGAGTGATATTTAAGCCTTAAATGTGTCACGATTTCTCCATTTCAAGAGCAGAGCAGTGACATCTAGAGGTGAACTGTGGTTAAATGCAACAGGACTGATGGCGTTACAGTATGTGGTCTGATCGTGTGAAGAGTGATGAAGCGCAGTTGTCAGTTATTATATTGCAACATTTGTTCTTCAACCAATTTTTTTTTTGGTGTCTTCAGTGTTGCTGCCTCTCAAACTAAACGGTGACCATACTTGATGCCAATATTTGACCAAGCTCAGAATTGCATTTTTGCATTATTTACAAATGCCAGCAGGCAAAAGATAAGATTCTGAACACTGACCCGAATGTGTTGTGACAGACTTGAACTAACTGCATCTCCAGACTGCGAAGAGTTTTTCATTTCAAACACTGTCAGTCATCTACAGTATAGTCAACATTTGAAGTGGATCAAAACCTTTTCTAAAACCAAAACAATAACCGTTCTTGTTTTTGATGAACTTGATGAACTTTTTTGATCCACTTCAAATGTTGACTACTATATATCACTGGCAGTTTTTGCTACATTTCTTTGAAAACTCAATCAATCGTTGAATTGAGAAGCTTCCAGATTTCTTAGGAGGAAAATACTTCAATGCAAGCCTCATTGTCCAATAAACAATCAGGTGATTTGGTGCAAATAGTGCTCATGATGCTCTCATAGACTCCCAGTGATGCACAGCATCCAGCCACGTGTTTAGAGCCTCTGGTCCAGTGAACACTGATCTTTGCACTACTGAAATCAACGTATTTATAGACCCCATTGAAGTCAATTCACTGACTTCAGCAGACATATTTATTTGGGAGAGAACAGATTACTGAATCAACCCTCTACTGTACACTGCAAAAAAAAAGTAAAATTTACAGTAAAAAAACGGCAGCTGTGGTTGCCGGAATTTTACCGTAAAAAATACAGTAGCACCGTTTTAGGTTTTAACTTAAATTTACAGTTAAATACCGTAATTTCATTAACTGATATAATGTTAATATACCAACCTATTGAAGTACTGAAATCTGTTTTGCACCTTTGTAATACACTGATAACCACCAAATGCAGGAGGTGATGAGAAAGTCACATGATGAACCAAAGTCCATCACAAGCAGCTTTTAAATAATAACATATATAGAAGGTGCACAGTGTCATTCACACAGAGACTAAACACCATCATGGTAACATGCATGAAACTGAAATAATGCAATAAACATTTATTTAACAACATTAGGTGTAACACACAACCCTAATATACAAAACTGATAAGAAAAAACTAAGAAGAAACAGTTATTTCAACAAAAAAACATCACATTTGAAATGTAATGCAGGG
>NW_015505631.1:319061-322337 GCF_001515645.1 Sinocyclocheilus grahami
CTTTGTAATACACTGATAACCACCAAATGCAGGAGGTGATGAGAAAGCCACATGATGAACCAAAGCCCATCACAAGCAGCTTTTAAATAATAACATATATAGAAGGTGCACAGTGTCATTCACACAGAGACTAAACACCATCATGGTAACATGCATGAAACTGAAATAATGCAATAAACATTTATTTAACAACATTAGGTGTAACACACAACCCTAATATACAAAACTGATAAGAAAAAACTAAGAAGAAACAGTTATTTCAACAAAAAAACATCACATTTGAAATGTAATGCAGGGGAAATTCTGAGAATGTCAATTTACTTAATTGTAAATTATACAGTCTTTTTCACTTCCAAAAACGGTATACTACTGTAAAATTAATGTCCAATACTTGTAATGTCCAATACAGTTTTTCACTGTATATAGTAGGGGAATTTACCATTAACCATTTAACAGGATTTTACTGTAGCATTTTTACAGTCTTTTACCGTTAAATTCACGGTCATTTTTTACAGTGTATGTACACACTGGCAATAGAATTTTTTTTTGTATCAATAAATCATTTGAAATTGAAATACATTTGCTATATCATTTGAAAGCATAACAACGAACTAAACTTTTAAGAAGCATCAGGCAATCAACATTTTTTTATGAAAGAACTTTGGTAATCAGAAATAAAACATGGCAACATGCATTTTTAATGATTTATTATTCAGGGCTAACGACAGACATCATTTAGTCAGCTAGTGTGAGATTTAGTTGCATATGCGAGTGTTTTACTCCAATGTAGAGGATTATGAATGAGTGCTGTGCGATATTTTACTACACTTTTTTAAATTATTGACATGTACCTAGAGTGATATTTAACCCTCTGTTGCATGCATTATTTAAAAAAAAAAATGGTTGGTTCCATTTTCATGCATAAGAAAAATTATATTTGGGAATTGGGAGGACTTTTAACTGTAAAGTAAATACCGAAAAATTATTAATATGGATAAATGAATCATTTAAACAAGCAGTGTGATAGTGCTGTGTGATTTTACATTATTTTTACTAAACTATTGAAATGTACCTGTAATATTTAACCCTTTGTTGCATGCATTTTGAAAAAAAAAAAATTTAAGTTTGATTTACGGTAGTTTTCATGATTAAGCTATATATGGGAATTGGGAGGACTTTTAAAATTACAGTAAATACAGAAAAATGATTTATATTTAAAAAATTGATAATTTAATGAGCAGTGCAATAGCGCTGTGTGATATTTTACACTTTTCACATACATTTTGAAATACGTCTAGAAATTAACCCTCTGTTGCATGCATTATGAAAAAACTAAAGTTTAAAAAAATGTTTGATTCAGTTTTCATGCATAAGAAAAGTTAAGTAAATACCGGAGAAAAAAAAATGTATATGGATAAATGGATCATTTGAATAAGCAGTGTGGTAGTGCTGTTTTTGTTGTGTGTTACACTAGTTCACAGAATGACTGAAATGAACCTAGAATGATATTGCTGCATGCATTATAAAAAAAAAATAAATGCTTGTTCCAGTTTTCATGCATAAGAAAAGTTTTATTTTGGAATTGGGAGGACTTAAAAAAAAGTAATTACCTAAAGAAATGAATATGAATAAATGGATCATTTGAAAAATATAAGTAAATATAAATACTTTTTATTTAAATATAAATAAAAATTATACGATAACTGCAATATTCTCTATAACAGCTGCATCCATATCTGTTCCACTCCCACACAATGTTGCTTCAAGGCAACAAATATATTTTAGCATTTCTTCATGACAAATAATATATATGA
The DNA here is from genome assembly GCF_001515645.1 of Sinocyclocheilus grahami. NCBI lineage: Eukaryota > Metazoa > Chordata > Actinopteri > Cypriniformes > Cyprinidae > Sinocyclocheilus > Sinocyclocheilus grahami. The sequence continues at coordinate 320,876 of NW_015505631.1, forward strand.
CTCTAAATGTTTTAAAATGGGGTTTACTCATCAGCAAATGTGAATCATATTTTGGATGAATCAGAAAAGCTTTTCTGAGGGCAGATCTCCAGAGCAAAAATGCCTCCTCCGCATGGCGTACAGTGCCAGAAAAAGATTTGAACATGCCTGCCAGGACATAGTGACAAAGAAAAAGCTTGTTATTGGTTTATTCAAAGCCATCCCTTCAATAGTAACCATTTAATTGCCATTTTATGTGCTTGGAATAAAATAAACCACATAAAACACAATAAAACACATTTGTTACCTTGAGGCATCATGCAGTAGAGGAGTCATGTATGTATATTGATTATTTGTGCATTGATAAACATCACACCACTTTTTTAGATGGCAGTTTGGGCTTTTCTGGTCTAGTCACTGTATGCTTGTGGCACTGTGTGCTTTGAAAGCAATCACCTCTGGTCTGGTTAGTCAGCTTAATGAGCTAGTTAATGACCCAGACCTTATGAGCGAGTTGTAACGATTACAAAAGAAACATTGACAGAGTTTCATACTAGCGCTCATTCAATGACAGCACAGTAATTATCTATGGAAATTAATCTATAGACTTCATATTTTATTTAAAACAAACGAAAACAAGGCTTTGAGGGATAGGAATGGAGGGAGGGGTGTCATGTGTGAACATTAACACACGTCTACCCCTCAAGCCCTTGTTTTTATTCACGTTAAATGACACGCTTCACCTCATTTTTGATTGAAGTACTACTCTTAAAATTTTAGTAGTCCTAAAATATGCTTTGTTTTCTTTAAGCAAATATATATGTATATTATTTTTAATTATTTTGATTTTGTGACCAATATTTTATTTTGGTCTAAATGTTTTTCATTCTGATAAAAAATGCGAACATGCAAAAGAAAAGGGGGAAAACGCTTTGTTTTATTTATATATTTTCTTTATTATTTTTTATGCAAATTATTTGTGGGGTTTTTTTTTATATATTTTTAATATTTATGCTAACTATCATTTCTTGTTTTTCTTCTTTTGATTTTGTGGTGAAATGCAACCAATGTTTTATTTTGGTGGAAATATGAGTAATTGTCATTTAAAAAAAGCAAAAGCAAAAAGCTTTGTTACATATATATAGAGAGAGAGAGAGCGAGAGAGAGAGAGAGAGAGAGAGAGAGAGAGAGAGAGATTTTGTTGTGAAATGTGACATTTTATTTTGAAATGGAAATATGTTTAAAATTATAAAATTATTTGATGGAAATATGTGTCATTTTCATTAAAAAAATTTAAAAAAGCTTTCGCTTTATGCAAAATATAATTTTGTATTTTCTTCTTTTGATTTTGTGGTGAAATATGACCAATGTTTTATTTTGGTGGAAATATGAGTAATTGTCATAAAAAAAAAAGCAAAAACAAAAAACTTTGTTACATATATATATATATATAGAGAGAGAGAGAGAGAGAGAGAGAGAGAGA
>NW_015505631.1:323757-329308 GCF_001515645.1 Sinocyclocheilus grahami
ATATATATATATATATATAGAGAGAGAGAGAGAGAGAGAGAGAGAGAGAGAGAGAGAGAGATTTTGTGGTGAAATGTGACATTTTATTTTTAAATGGAAATATGTTTAAAATTATAAATTATTTTGATGGAAATATGTGTCATTTTCATTAAAAAAAGCTTTTGCTTTATGCAAAATATAATTTCTTATTTTCTTCTTTAGATTTTGTGGTGAAATATGACCAATGTTTTATTTTGGTGGAAATATGAGTAATTGTTTAAAAAAAAATCCTTAGTTTTTTTAATATGCTGTATATTTTATTAATGCACAAAAAGTTTCATGCAGTGTTTTGTACTAGCGCTCATTTAATGACAGCACAGTAATCTGCTACAGAGCTTAGTCTGTAGAGGCAATATTTTATTTGAAACAAATGAAAACGAGGCTTTGAGGGAGAAAATTGGGTGGAGAAAGATATGTGTTAATGTTCATTTGTGAACATTAACACATATCTGCCCCTCACAACCTTCTTTTTATTCACGTCAAGGTGAATAAATGCTCTCAAACGAGTAAATTGTATCTGCCACAAACTTGTTCTTTTCAATCTCTTCTCTTTCTTAGATGTAAGATAGACGAGGAGGTCACTCACAAGGCATGGTTGAACCGCTCCAACATCTTATTTACGGGCACAGATAAGTGGTCCCTGGACTCCCGCGTCTCCCTGGTGAACAACAACAACAGTGAGATTGCTGTTTTGATTTTTTTATTCAAAATATAATTTCTTATTTTGAATTTGTAGTGAGATGTGACCAGGTTTTCATGAGATTTGCCCATATATCACTTAATTTTGTTTGGACATGCTGCATTAAAAAAATGTATATGTATGGCATTTTCCACATTTTTTGATCAAACAATATTCTTTTTAAAACAGTGCATGTTCTGGTTGTATATTGCATGTTTTGACCAATGTTGGTCGTAACAGTGCAATGCAATGTTGTTTAATGCATAAAAAGTGCATACTGTACATAGTACTTTATACTGCAGAAACAGTAGGAGTAGCATTTAGTTATGAATATAGTCTTAGTGATTTACAGCTCAGATAATTACATTCACAACAGGGTGATAATTGTCAACATGTGCCATGATGTTCTTCTTTCTGCCATGGAGCTCATAAGAAGCAATTGCACAGTATCTAAACGAACAATTCCTCTAATGCCAGTCCCAAAGAAATAAGAGGGGCTGACACGGATGTGATCAGGATCAGAGGGGGGGTTCTGCTCGGTAATCTTCCAGAAGGCCTTTAGTTGACTGGCAGTGCGGGGCAGGACAGGGGCCGTGCCGACTGTCATGTCAACAGCAACATGAGTAAGAGCTCCAGCCATCCAGACTGGCGTGATTCATTGGCAGCAGACCGATCCGCTGATGGATTGCTAGCATCCGTCCCTTTACTCCAACCCCGCCGGCTGAAAGTTGACAAGTGTTATGTATATGGCGCCGTGCATGGTGCACTTTCCTGTTGCACAAGATTGAAAATACCACAGCGAAGAAGTGTGAAAAAGAGGGGAAGCGTGTTCAAAATGCATCTCAAGTACATTGTTGGCCAACCGGCAGGCCAGAACCATCTCACCAAACACTGGCTTTTATCTGCCGCACGGAGCTTTGCAGACAGATGACCATATTATTGTGCCCTCAATTTTAGTCTTAGTGCGATATGAGCAAAAATAATTACACCCCCCAGTCACTTCTCCAAAAGGAATGGATCTGCTTTAGTTTCCAATCTTAAGTTTATCGTCGGAAGTATTTCGCCCTGTTAGAAACCTGAAAAATGGACTGCTTGAGAATGCCTCGCAGGCCAAATTTGTGGCCATCTTCATTAAAGCTCTGATCATAGGCCATTAAGATTCAAGGGGCGGCTCATTATCCGTCCGGCATTATGCATTGCCCTCTGCTTTGGAAATTTAGGCCAAAACAGCTGATTGGAATCATTTATAACCACTGAAACAAACAACCCGTCTCCAGCAAGTGTATTTGGCTAAACTAAAGGCTGATTTTTGACATCAGTTAAGCCGTAATATATTCACTCTGTTATTATTAAGCATAATTAAAACATCTCTTTTGCAGTGCCGGCCCGGATAGTGAACATCTCGCAGGATAAATCGGTGAATGAAGGCGATGACGTGAATTTTTTTTGCCTGGCGGTGGGCAGACCGGAGCCGACGGTCACCTGGAAGGACTTCAAGTGTGAGTATTACTGCTGTCATTTTGTTCATGTCATACTGTAAATTAAGGTCAAGTTAAACATGTTGCATTGTGGGAAACTGTTTACACAGCTTAATGTGTTCTGAACTTTTATTTTGGTGGAAATTTGGGTAATTGTCATAAACATGAGACAGAAAAATTGATGATATTCATCACAATTAACCACATTTTTAATGTGTTTACTGTAAAGCCTCATTACTATAATGCCAAAACTATACCATAATGTAAAGGAAATAATAATTATATTGTTATTTTACATTATATAATATTTAAACTTAAATGTATAGATTTTGGTTGTATCCCTTAATTTATGTTGATAAAAATCATTATATTACAAACATTTTTACATTTTTTTTACTGCAATTGAATTCCCATATATATATTATTTTTCTTTCTTGTATTTATATATTTATTATTTAATATTATTTTATTAATATTTTTCAGATGAATTGTGACCAGAGATTTTCTATTTTTATGCAAAATATTTGTTTTTTTATATTTTATTTATGTAAAATTTAACCTCTTATTTATTTCCTTTTGATTTTGTGGTGAAAGGTTTTCATGAGGTTTGGCCACATCACTTAATATGCTTTGTTTTCTTTATGCATTTTTTTTTTTTATGTGGCCAGGTTTTCATGAAATACATCACTTCCACATACATCACTTGATTGTGTTTGGACATCCTGCATAACAGAAATTTTGCATGTAATTTTGTGCATGTATACATTTTGACCAATGTTGTACGGGTATCTCATGCATAAAATGTGCATACTGTACACAGTATATTGGAAAGATAGTAGGAGTAGCATGCAATTATGAACATAGTCTTGCTGATTTACAGCTCAGATTTCATTATAAATAATTACAGCCACAACCAGGATGATAATTGTCAACATGTGCAATCATTACCTTTGTCATTCCTGCTGCAATATTAATAATCATGGTTATCATTAACATACTATTTATAACTTTCATTATCGATGATATTAGCTGCATTCATTTCAAGCGGTCGTGATGAAACGCGTAACAGGAGAGGGCATTTTTATTTAATCATTTCACGATATGATTACAGGACGGTGGGGATCATCATTTACCGTCATTTATTTTCAATTGATCCTTAGTACTTTGAAATCAACTCAAGAGTCCCTCCGCCTGGAAACGGACCAGCATAACTTGAATAGCGCAGCTGAACTCAGACACTAAACCTCTAGTGTGTCCGTGTAGTGTACACTTGCTATCTCTGTCCTTATTGTATATATTCAAGTGATCTGGTCACAAATGGTCAGCCGAGCACATCGTCTTTTACGCCTGACATTCACATGCATCTCAAATCGATCCAGTGACCCCTTACGATTTATCAAGGGGAGGGTCTTTGATTTCATGAATCTTATGAATGATGTCGAAAACATGTCTTTTTCATATTTTACTCAAAATTCTAAAGATTTGAGTTCCAGCTAAAACACGGAATGGAGTTTAATTTATTAGGGCATTCCTCAAGTGGAATGGATTTGACTGACGGTGCTCTGAAAAGTGAACAGACATTTGTGCTGAATTAGAGACCGTAAAAGTGAGTGGGTCCAATATCATTGGTCTTAAAAAGTGGGTGGGTCTTGTCCCACCCACATACACAATGGTTGTATACGATAATTTATGCTATTATTTTTTTATATATTATTATATTTTTACTGTATATTTATGTATGTATATGTATGCAACATTTGTTCGGCTGCTTTGAGGCAGTTATTATGAATAATCCAATATATTGGTTGCAGTCCATCAAAGAGATTTAAAAAATCAAAAAAAATTTAATTGTAAAAAATGTTATCATTATTTTACATATTTATATATTATTACATATATATTACAAAATTATCATTTTAATTTTCAGCTATATATATATATATATATATATAAAATAAATTAAAAAATAAACTTTTTTGGAAATGTGTAATTGTCATGGAATTTGAAAAATGTTTTATAAGAAAAAACTTTTTTTAAGTTTAATTTATTTATTAATAATTGTATTTTTACTATTATTTTATTATTTTATATTAGGCACAGTGATTACAGGGGATGTGTAAGCTTGTAAACAATTTTAAACAAGTTTTACAATTAAACAATTAATTAATCCAATCTATTGGTTTGTATCCATTAAGTTTAAACTAAAAAGAGATTTAAAAAATCTATAAATATAGATATTTTATGAAAAGAAAAAAAAAACAATTAATGTATCATATTATTTTCTGTATTTATATTGTGTATGTTAATAATTTTTCCCATTGAATACTTAGCAAAAAATAACCACGTTGTGATTTATACCATTACCATGATATAGAATTTCTCCTACTCTGCATATAATTGTGGTCATAGCTTGTCTGCAGATCTTTCGGTCTGCGCTTTTCCCCACTCAGCACTTCCTCTGCACCTCATAACCCACCGGCACGGCAGAAATAAAGAGAGGGGCGTAAAGCGAGACAGAACGAGCCACATTGTTATTCAGCACAAGTCACTGCAGTGGAGCTATTGGTTGCCAGCAGCCGGGCAAGAAATTGGGCGTGTAGATTCAGCCATGGAAACACAAAGCCATCTGGACCTGTACATCACACTGTAGGGAAGCAGACAGGGTGCGATGACATCACAATCACACACCTGACGCACCGTTGACAGGTGACACGCCCACTGAGAGACTAGCTTACGGCTCACATGCACGTCCATGTGGATTGAAACCGGCATTAATCACACGTTCGACAGGTCAGTTTCATTCATTAGACCGACCACCCACACACATTCTGTCCAGTACATGTTAACTAGCAGTTCCAGGCTGCGATATGCACATTTAGATGAATAATATATCAAATAAATCCCACAAAGACACACAGATGTTCATTTTAGTGTTCACAGACATGGACAGACAGACAGCTGGCTACAATGTCGGTCAAGATGACAGCAGAAGATCATTTGACTATGAAGCTTTTTTCTGAGCCTCACAAACGATTTATTTGCATCTCATAGAATGTAGATATAATCCTAACAGGATGTTTTCTGACTAATATTTCATATGTCAGGCTTTACAGGGTTAAATTCCAGTTGAATTCTAGAATTTAAATTGAGATAGTAAACAGAATGCAGAATTTGAAGGTAACAAACAGATTTAAAATGAAATTAAATTCCAAGAAATTCATATAACTGTCATTTTTAACTACTAAAGCAAAGCCAATGGGTAGGTAGGTAGGTAGGTAGATAGATAGATAGATAGATAGATAGATAGATAGATAGATAGATAGATAGATAGATAGATAGATAGATAGATAGATAG
>NW_015505631.1:330074-371883 GCF_001515645.1 Sinocyclocheilus grahami
GATAGATAGATAGATAGATAGATAGATAGATAGATAGATAGATAGATAGATACTTGACCCCATGACCCTGTGTTTTTTTTTTTATCTAGATTTAGTAGGCATCCCTGTTTGATTTGTTCTCATCATCCATTCTAAGTGTTTCTAAAGCTGATTTTGTCATTTCGCTGATATTTTCCAGCTGCAGCGGAGCACAAATGCGTCTAGCCACAAGGGAATGCGCTAAATACAAATAGTATCTACTTTACTAAGCATCTCAGCTCGAAGTGTGCGAGACGTTCCAGTCTTTTTACCTGTAAACCCTCTTTGTCAGGATAAGATGATGTTTTTCCCCCCCAGCGGATTGAAACGGGTGCTCAGACGGCCTGACGAAGATGTCATGGGGGAACAATATTTATTACGCTAATGGAATGAGTGAATAACACTGTTGTAAACCCTAGCGTGCGCTCGGTCGGTGGCGTCGGCAGCTGCAAATAATCCTCTCCAGTTCAGTAGCTGTGCTAATAATCCTCCGGAATAATCTTCAATTAGAAAAGGTGCCGAATTTGTGGAATAAAGGTGTGTGGTTGCCTTTGTGTTTTCCATCTCTCCACTGGCTGAAGCCAGACAGAAACTACTAAGAAGTGGATTATTCTGGTTGACACTGAGGTTTTTGTGTGCCTTTTCTAACTGTTGTAGATGAAAATGGTTTCACAAGAAAGCAAGCGTGAATCTATAGGAGCTCATTTCCACTACGGGATAAAAAAATGTTAAAAGATAATTGCGACTTTATCTCACAATTTTCTCACAAATAATGAAAGTCAGAATTGAGGGATATAAAATCATAGTTCTGAAAAGTCCGAATTGCGAGTTATGCCAGAATTGCAAGATATAACCTTGGAATTGTGAGATAGAAACTCGTAATTCTGATTATTTTTTTCTGTCATTGTTGTACTAATAACAGCCACTTTCATCACACAGTGGCAAATCCAACCTGGTCCTTGTTACAAAAGATTTATGTTGTTGTCTGTTTCGTCTCGCTAAAGGGAAAGAAGTGCCTTAGAGGTGCGAGACAGTCTTTTTGTAGTTCACAAATTCAGAATTGAGGGATATAAATCATAGTTCTGAAAAGTCAGAATTGCGAGTTATGCCAGAATTGCAAGATATAACCTTGGAATTGTGAGATAGAAACTCGTAATTCGGATTATTTTTTTCTTGCAATTGCGAGTTTATATCTCAAAATACTGACTTTTTTTCCCACAATTGTGAGTTTACAGTATATCTTGCGATTCTGACTTTTTTCTCGCAGTTGCAAGTTTATTTACCCGAAATTCTGAATTTTTACCCACAATTGTGAGTTTGTATCCCACAATTCTGTATTTGTTCACGCAATTGTGAGTTTATATCTCGCAATTCTGATTTTTTTCTCACAGTTGCATGTTTATATCTCACAATTCTGAATTTGTTTTCCCACAATTGTTTATATCTCGCAATTCTGACTTTTTTTCTCGCAGTTGCGAGTTTATATCTGACAATACTGACTTTTTTTCCCACAATTGTGCGTTTATAGTATATCTTGAGATTCTGACTTTTTTCTCGCAGTTGCAAGTTTATTTACCCGAAATTCAGAATTTTTACCCACAATTGTGAGTTTATATCCCACAATTCTGTATTTGTTCACGCAATTGTGAGTTTATATCTCGCAATTCTGACTTTTTTCTCACAATTGCGTGTTTATATCTCACAATTCAGAAATTTCTTTCCCACAGTTGCGAGTTTATATCCCGCAATTCCATATTTTTTCATGCAATTGCGAGTTTATATCTGACAGTTCAACTTTTTCTCCCAATTGCTAATTTATATCTTGCAATTCTGACTTTTTTCTTGCAATTGAGAGTTTATTAAGTTATACGTTTATTGTTAAGTTACGTTTAAGTTTATTGAGTTATAAAGTCCAATTCTGAAGAAAAAACGTCAGCTTAAAATTTTCTCTCACAATTGCATACTGTAAAGTCGAAATTGTGAGAAACAAATGAGCAATTCTGAGGAAAAAGTCAATCTTGCAATTCTGACTTTCTCGCAGTTGTGAGTTTATATCTTGCATGTAAACTTGCAATTGCAAGAAAAAAAGTCAGAGTTGTGAGATAAAAAGTTGCGGTTCCCTTTTTATTTTTTATTCTGTGGCAGAATCAAGCTTCCAGATGTATCTGTTCTCGCTGTCATTGTTGTACTAATAACAGCCACTTTCATCACACAGTGGCAAATCCAACCTTGTCCTTGTTACAAAAGATTTGTGTTGTTGTCAGTTTCGTCTCGCTAAAGGGAAAGAAGTGCCTTAGAGGTGCGAGACAGTCTTTTTGTAGTTCACAATGGCCAGTAAATAAAGCTCAGTGACGCATTACCCAACACACGTTCTGTGATGTTTATCTGAGAGCGACACAGACTCATGTTTCTTATCAAAGCCTTTCAGTTTATTCCGCGGACCGTTTGTCACTCGCCCCCGCTCTTGTTAAATAAATACATTTTATTCTGTTGAAATTAATTTTAATCAAGGTGAAGTATGTGGTTTCTGCTCCACTGGAAGCACCAAACAGAACTGCAAACATAACTAGGAAAGGAAAGTTCATTGCATGAATTTGGGTTTGAAGTCTGAAGTTTATAGAAGTGTAGTTTGAGGAGAGATGTGAAGTGTCAAGGTTATATAAGGCTTGTGCTGTTTGACAGCAGCCTTTATATAGGCTCTGCATTAATATGTGGTTGCTGTAGTTTTGTGTTCAATTGCTGGGTAGTTGTTGAGGTATTTTGAGGGGTTGCTAGGGTGCACATTTTCTAATGTGTTTTCTGATTTGTTGCTAAGATGCTCTGAGTGGTTACTAAGCAGTTATAAAGAAACCACATATAGACAGAAAGACAGTCTTCTGTTCAATGTGATTAAGACATTGCTAGGTGATTGCTAAGGTGTTGTAAATAGTTGCTAGGTGGTTGCTAAGGCGTTTTGCTTGGTTGCTAGGATATTGCCAGGGCAATGCTTAGAAAGAGAAGGCATGTAGAAAGGCAAAGACAATATTCTGTTCAATGTGATTGCTAAGTAGTTGCTAGGTAGTTGCTAAGGTTTTCTAAGTAGTTGCCAGGTTGTTACTAAGTACGACATTTCTAAGTCACTTTGTGACTTTTATTCATAATGATTTTGATTGTTCACTGTGACTGAGGCAAAGATGTTTTGAGTGGTTGCTAGGATGTTGCTAAGTTCTAAATTGTTGCTAAGGTGTTTTGATTGGTTGCTAGGATGTTGCTAGGGCAATGCTTAGAAAGAGAACACATAAATGGACAAAGACAATCTTCTGTTCAGTGTGATTGCTAAGTAGTTGCTAGGTAGTTGCTAAGGTTTTCTAAGTAGTTGTATGTTCCTTATTTGTAAGTAACTTTGTGACTTAATTTTATTAAAAGTGATTATGACTGTGGCGTGATGTTTTGAGTGGTTGCTAGGATGTTGCTAGGTTCTGGGTTGTTGCTAGGGAGATGCTAGGCAGTTGCTAAGAAGTTTGTAGGCTGTTGCTAAGGTGTTGTAAATGGCTACTGAACAGTTGCTAGGCCATTGCTTTGAAAGGGAGCATATAGATAGACAGACAAAAACTCTGTCTGTTGCTAGGTGGTTACTAAGTTATGTTCCTCAATTGTAAGTCACTTTTATCCATAGAAACTTTCAAATGTAAACATTATATATAGTATATATACTAAATAATTTAAATAAATGTAAATGTAAAGGGGTTTGTGTAGGCTGTTGCAAAGGTGTTTCAAGTGGTTGCTAGGATGTTGCTAGGTCTAAAATTGTTGTTAGAGAGTTGCTATACAGGTGCTTGGCAGTTGCTAAAAAGTTCTAACTGGTTTATAGGCTGTTGCTAAGGTGTTTTGTGTGGTTGCTAGGGAGTTGCTAAGAAGTTCTAACTGGTATGTAAGCTGTTGCTAAGGTCTTTTAAATAGCTGCTAAAACGTTGTTTCTAGGGAGTTGCTAGGTGGTTACTAAAGTTCTAACTGGTTTATAGGCTGTTGCTAAGGTGTTTTGTGTGGTTGCTAGGTTCTAAGTTGTTGCTAGGGAGTTGATAGGCAGTTGCTAAGAAGTTCCAACTGGTTTGAAGGCTGTTGCTAAAGTGGTTACTAAGCAGTTGCTAGACAGTTGCTTAGAAATAACGCATATAGATAGAAAGTGTAAAAGTGTTTACTAAATAATGTGAATAAACTGTGAGAAAACTGTGAAACAAACAGATTGCAGTTCCGTTCAGTGTCAGCAGTGGTTCAGAAATGACACACTTTTCTCCTTGAACACTGTTGAAATAAACTTTTAGGCATTGGGTGAAATTTAAAAGTGGTTAAATTGTTTAGTCATTGTAGAGCAGGTAGTGTAGTGGTTAAAGATCAGTCAATTCCCATGCCACCATTGCGCTCCAGGGCAAGACATTCAACAGCCGGTTACTCCAGCAGGACCGTCCCTTGTGGTCCACCGACCGAAAGTCAGATCGGATAAAAAGTGTCTGCTACATGATGAATAAGGAGAGTCGGTCCCGTGGTTCCTGCTGCCGTGTCCTTAGGCCTTTTTTTGTTTAATATGACAGTGTGGAACAATGCTGCTGCTTCTGGAACACCTACCAACCCAATTACACTCACGTATGACATTGTGCACCACGGCGCCGGTATTCAATCACCGTCTCGTCTTTTGTCTTCACAGATGGTCTCATGAGTGAAGGCGAATTTCTGGAAATCACAGAAATCAAGCGGCATCAGGCGGAGGAATTTGAATGCATCACCAACAACGGCGTGGCGCCGCCAGACACGCGCCGCGTCAAGGTCACAGTCAACTGTAAGTCGAGCCGCTCTGCTCCTGTCAGCAACTCACATTGACATCCTAATGAGATCAGTGGAAGTGTTTCAGAACATTCTGTGATTGAGTAATTGAAAATGAAAATTGGATTGCAATCAGCTGCCTACAGAAGTAAACTCTTTATCTTTTCATCATCTCCTCTCGACTCCACAGAGTTTAAAGAACTTGAGTAATTGTACTTCGTTATTGTATTTAATTATTCTGTTCTTGAGTACTGTAGAAACTTAATTACATTTTGTTAACAAAAATCATTCAGTTTCAGGTGGACCTTCAAATATGTAAGTACATACAGTAGACTACAAAACGTTTGGTGTCAATAAGATGTTTTTTTCAACAAGGACACTTTTAATTGATCAAAATTGACAGTAAAGAGTGTCAATGTTTCAAAATATTTATATTTCAAATAAAGTATGTTCTTTTGAACTTTCTATTCAACAAAAAGGTCCAATTGTTTTCACATTTTCCACAAAAATATAAAGGATATTAGAATGATTTCTGAAAGATCATGTGACACTGAAGACTGGAGTAATGATGCTGAAAATTCATTAGCAAATTCTAGGGAAATTACATTTTAAGGGAAAGTCCAGGGAAAGTACATAAATTACATTTTAACAGATATTCACATAGAAAACAGTTATTTTAAATTGTAATAATATTTCACAATGTATTTTTTATCAAATAAATGCAGCCTTTGTAGACTCACTGACCCCAAACGTTTGAACATTAGTATATTTCATCATCATGACACAAATATATCCTCTTATAATGCAAATCATCTTAGTCTTATACTTATTAATCTGTATTTTGTCTTGCTTTCCAGTAAAATATCTAACCATCCTTCAGAAAATAAATTCACTTGAGAAACAAAATTATGTAAAATAATAAAAGAATATATTCGAAATCAATTTAATTTTTTGACCCACTGATAATTTTTTTCTTTTTAAGCCTAACACTTGTTAAATTTGATAGAAATTATTTATAATTCTTATAAATAAATACATTTAAAAAAAAAAAATATATATATATATATATATATATACTGTATATATATATAACATTTTATTTTATTCTATTAATTATATCTATTACTATTTTTAAGTGTCAAACAACTACATAATCTACTGAAAAGTATAATAATAATAATTCTAATAATAATGCATGGCCTCTTAGGACTCCTGTACTGTACTTTACAAAGTTTGTGTATGGCAGTTTAATGAAAAAAATATCCTCTGCATTTTAAGTTTTATCAGGCCATTTATAAAGAAGATTTTAAATTAGCTTTTTAATACAATACAATTATTGTAAGTACAATTAAATGCATACTTGAAAGTAAAAATTTTGCATGTTTCTAGCATGATCACGTTTAAAGGAACAAGTAGGTAGTAAAAAATAACAGCTTCCAAGTTTGAAATGACATGATGCTGAGAAGAATTTTTTTCTCATTTTCGAATGAATTATTGCTTTAATTGAACAACAGGTGCTAATATTAAAGGGGTCATATGATGCAATTGCAAATTTTCCTTTCTTTTTGGAGTCTTACAAGCTGTTCGTGCATAGATAAGATCTCTAAAGTTGCAAAGACTAAAGTCTCAAATCCAAAGAGATATTCTTTATAAAAGTTAAGACTTGTCCACGCCCCCCTAAAACGCCTTGTTTAAACACGCCCCCACATGTCTACGTTACTGTGTGGGAAGATTTGCATAACGCCGCCCAAATGTTCACGCAAAGAAAGAAGGCGTAACTTTTATTCTCGCTGTAGTATTGTTGCTGCTGCCGCCGCCTTGTCGTGAAGACGCTGTGTGCTTCATTGTCAAAGCGAAACTACTTTCTTTGGCCTTCCAAAAGAGAACGATATCCGCTTCGTCATGCCTAGAGCTGATGCGTGCTGAGGAAATACATCAACTTTGTGCTGTGGATCGCTGGATCGGCTTTCACCGTGGATGAAGTGTCCAGCCTGGGGTCGTCACATGTGGATGCCGCAAGCCCGTGGTGTGTGACGCTATGTTTCGTTGTGAAAGCGAAACTACTTTGTTTGGTCTTCCAAAAGAGGACACGACTACTTTAATGTCTTGTCGCTCCATCACAGTATGGTAAGGGGCGTAACATTTCTGTCACACGCTTGAGGTATTCGGCCAATCACAACGCACTGGATAGCTGGCCAATCACAGCACACCTCGCTTTTCAGACCGATGAGCTTTATAAAAATCTACGCGTTTCAGAAAGGCGGGGCATACAGGAGAAACAATAATGTACAGTATGTGGAAAATAATGTGTTTTTTTAACCTTAAACCGCATAAACACATTTCATTACACCAAATACACAAAATAATGTTATTTTTAGCAACATCATATGACCCCTTTAACTTCAGTACACTGTCTGTTTGGTCTTTAGATCCACCAGTAATCACAGAAGTAAAGAACATGCCCGCCCAGCTGGGAAAAACTGCAATCTTACGCTGTGAAGCTATGGCAGTGCCCACCGCGTCCTTTGAATGGTATCGGGATGACCGAAGGTAAGCGTGCGAAACAGATGCTGTGAACCATGGGAAGTAGCACATACCGGGTTTACGTGACAACTCACCTATCCTAACGTGTGATCTGTCATATTAATTCTTTCTCAGGCCGGTAGAGAGTGATAACACGCTGAAGATTAAAAACGAAAAAACACGTTCCCTGCTGCTCTTCACCAACGTCACAGAAAAACACTTTGGCAACTACACCTGTTTCGCCTCCAACCGCCTCGGGGCTTCCAATGCCAGCATGTTACTCTTCAGTGAGTACCTTATTCCACTCCAACTCTGCAGCGCTCACTTTTGTGCTCTCGAAACATTCGTAAATCTACAAAGGCATAAAGTCAAGGATAAATAAACACCCTGCAGGAAGTGACTTTCCACTGTACAAAATAAGTGAACGTGCATTTCTCGCTCCCTGAGGCTAGTTTTCACATAGAGCTTCACCGTAGACGGATAATAGCGATGTGTCTCCGTTGATGGTACTTGAAAGCAAATGGTCTAGCACTGTATGCTCAGCAAAGTGCATAGCCTTTTTAATAATGCATAACTTGAACCAACTCCAGTTGCAGCGTGAATCATTTGAAAGAGTTGGTGACTTTTGACATGCATAGATATTATGCATGACTGCTGCCTTGCTGGGAAAATTCACATGCATAAGCTCAGAAGTTTCGGAATTTATTTTAATTGTGAATACGTGACACAATTTCATACTTTTTTTTCATGTTGATAAAACCAGGAAGCTTGTTTAACACAACGCATCAGAAACAAAGACCAAGGATGTGCATTAAGTGTGAAATTCATGCTTTATCTTGTATTTGAACATTCTCATGTTACTGTCCCAGCATTGTCTGTCCCAAGAATGTTTTGCTAATGTTCGCATGAAGTTATGAAAATGTTATTTTATACCATTTCAGACAACATTCAAAAATAACCTTTGTTCTTGGTTATGCAAGCATTTGAGAAAACATTAAGGGAACATTCCGTTTTATAATTTTGAAAACATTATGGGAACGTTACTTTTGAATGTTCTCTAAACATTCTGAAACATTTAGTAAGTAATAACTTTTTTTTTAATTCTAAGAACACGATAATGCTCCCATTAATTTACGGAAAAAAAATTTCAGAGAACATTCACAAATAACCTTTTTAAACCATTTTAAAAATTTGATATTTTGAACGTTAAAAAACCTATTTTCATAACTTAATGGGAAAATTAGCAAAGCATTCATAGAACATATATTTAAACGTTATTCCTTACTCCTTGTTTCAGAATGTTTAGACAACATTCAAAAGTAACATTCCCATAGCGTTTGCAAAATTATAAAATGGAACGTTCCCTTAATGTTTTCTCTAACGTTCGCATTCAAGATTATACAAAAACGTTAAGGAATCGTTTCTTTTGAATGTTCTCTGAACATTCTGAAACATACAGAGCCCTGCACATGACATGCAAGAAAAAATAAATAAATTGTGCGCACAATTTTCTAATTCATTCCCTCGATGTACCAAAACGTGCACACGATTACTATTTCGTTCCCTCGAATTTGCTAATTCGTTCCCTCGATTTGCTAAATCGTGCGCACAATTTACTAATTCGTTCTCTCAAGTTATAAATCATGTGCACAACTTAGCAAATCGAGGGAATGAAATAGTAAATCGTGCGCACGATTTAGCCTACTATTTTTTTCCTGCATGCCATGTACGAGGCTCCGTAGAAACAAGTAGTCATAACGTTAAAGACATTACATGAACAATGTAACAATTACATTTTTGTTATTAAAACCCAGACAACTTTGAACGAATGTTCTATTAATGTTACAAGAAGAACATTTGTTCATAACTTTGAGCGAACTTTTCCAGAACATTCGCCAGAGTTCTGAGATTGTTCCCTGTTAGCTGGGATGGAGAATGATGGGAAATGCTATTCCTCAGTACACAAAATATGCACTGAGGCAAACGTTCACAATTTAAGATTAATAACGATCACTCTAACACAACCTGAAGAGAGTTTGTTAAAATTTGTTTGTTAACTGAATTAAACTTTTGCTACAGCAAATCTTTTTTCCACTACAGGACATCTGTGTCTTGAGAAATTCTATTCCTATAAAACATGTTCTGCTGTGGAAAATGTGCTCTGAGCATTTACTGAAAGCTTCCATTGTCTGACTGTAAAATGTCTGAAAGTAGTTCATCTCTTATAGCTCTGCTTTATTGAAGAAAAACCTCAGGGATTTTTAAAAATACAGGGCTGAATGAAACAAGGGCACGATAACAAATCACATCAGCACTGCAGATTTCCTTGTACTAGAGATTTTTCGCTTGTGTTTTCTAAATAATATATATTATTATATATTTTTTTTATAGACAGAGAGACTATTTGTTTAATGCACTACCGCTTGCGGCATTAATCGAGCTGCTTGTTTTTTCATCCTAAGATCCAAAGGAAGAAATAAGAAACGATATTGTGCATAAAGAAAATGAAGCCTGTTAAGATTTTTGTTCTGCATATGTATTATTTTCATGACAGTTAAGCATATTTTACTCTGAAAGTTCTCATTACTGTAATGCTTTTCTCTTGAGTTTTCTTCATAACTCCCATTATTCACAACGGTGATTCTCATTACTCTAGTAGTCTAGAAGATATTTCTGTTTAAATGAGCATACATTTTAGACAGTACCACGATGTACTAACACCAGAGTAATGGTAGAATTATGATATTGGCAATTTGTGTGTAAATGTGCACTTATTGTAATAAAATTTGTCATAATGAAAAAAAAATATTTCTTTCAATCTTGGGGATGAATTATGACTTCATCATATTCTTGACTGGTTTTGTACGTTTCACCCCAGTGTTATTTTAGTATCATTGAGATACTATTATAGTCTTTTATTAAAATTATTATAATTTTTTATATATTCTATTCTATGATATGATATTATATTATTAATATAATGTATTTATATTATTTTTATATTTTGAAGAATTTATATATATATATATATTCGTTTTAATTTATAGTTTAATGTTTTAAATGTAAAATTTAGTTTTTTATAATTTTGTTGTTTTTTGTCATTTTTAGTGTTTGTGTATGTATTACATTTTATTTCAGTTTTATGTATTTTAGTACATCAAGTTGAACTAAAATAAAATGACAAATGTTGCTGAAATTAGCTGAAAAAAAAAAGTTAAAAGTTTTTGTATTTTATTTTATCTTATTTTATTTCAGTTCATTATTTTATGGCAAGTAAAACTTTCATTTTATTATATTATATTATAATATTATGAAGCAGTTTTTATTTTTATTTTCTTTTGTTTTCATTTTTAAAGATTAAAGTTTT
Source organism: Sinocyclocheilus grahami (assembly GCF_001515645.1). NCBI lineage: Eukaryota > Metazoa > Chordata > Actinopteri > Cypriniformes > Cyprinidae > Sinocyclocheilus > Sinocyclocheilus grahami. Next base: position 340,780 of record NW_015505631.1, read on the forward strand.
AAATATAGCGATAGATAGACATCATATATATCATGATGTACATGATATCCATCCTAAAACCAGTCAATACATGTTGGTATTATATAAGTAAATATAAAAGATAGACATTATTTTTTTATATTAACATACAGATTTTTGTATATATATGATTGATGTGTTAATAAAGTTGCATATATATTTTTTACGAATATGGTTGCTACATAAAATGCCATTTAAAATCATCATATAAATATTATTAACAAATAGACATATACAAATTTTACTGTGGGGATTCCATATGTTATAAACTTTTATCTTCATCTACCCAGAGAATGTACATATGTGAAAATGTGAAAATTATATATCACCTATAGGTAATATATATGGAAATCACTCTTGATGTAAGACAATATATATATCATTTATTACATTTCCGTATGGGTAAAAAAATAAAGAAAAAATAGTTTACAATCAAACAAATCTCCCAGGAACACAATGCTTCATTTTACATATGCAAAATTCAGTCAGCCAGTAAGTTGCATAATTGCTGTATTAAAATATTTAAGTGTAGGTTTCTATTCTGTTGATGCATTTCCTATTGGAAAAGGCCTTTAAACTTCCGAATTTATAGCCTTTGGTGATAAATTATGTTTCAGTTCCTCTTGAGAACAGGCAGCTTCACTCGATTTGAGGGTCCCGCTCTTTCTGACCCTAACACAACCTATGACGGTGCTAAGCACAAAAACAAAAGAAGCAGCACAAAGTCAGCTGCTGTACGTAACAGCATAACTTCAGAGTCTGACCGCGTTCTGGACCCGTCTAAGTGAGCGGGCGGCAGCTCTCGGTGGAAAAGTTTGCTGCTGGAATGCTCAATGCAGAGATCTTAGCAAGCAAAACCCAGAGAAGAGGAGGAACAGGTCACGGCAAAGCCAGGATTTATGAGAAGGAGCCAAAACACTGAGTGATCGAGCATGTAGTGCTACACAACTCAGAGTTTGTGCAGATGTGATGCTTTCATCTTTTGTTTGTTCCAGTTTTCCAGTATTGTGCAGATGCTTCTTATTTTGGCATAAATCAATTTACAAAACTCTCAAACCTCTACTGTTCTTTCAAAACTAGGGCTGTGTGATAGAGCCCTATAGTGAAAAAATATATATATAAAGCTCAGTATTTTTCAGCCCTTTGCCAATATTTTACATATATCTCATATTTATCAAAATTATGCTCTAAAATTGTTTACTGCAAAAAGTAAAAAAACAGCAAACATTTTTTTTTACAAACAAGTCTTTTTATATTTTATTTGTTTGCATATATTTTTCTTATTTTATAATTAAGACAAAAAATATTATTAAAAGAATTAGATTTGTATGCTCAAAAATAACATTGTATAGCAAAATTCATTTTAAATAGTACATTACTTGCATTCTATTTTTCCTGTATGTGTGTCAAATGGCACATAAATATTAAAAAAATTAATTTATTTTATTCATTATTATTATTATTAAATCAAAACAAATATGTATCTGTTATTTTTTTATAAATATACATTTATTTTATTTATTTTAGAAATATTTGTAAGTATTTATTTATTTTAAATATTTAAATATATTAAATGTTTATAATTGATGACACAAACCTTTGTGACAAATGGTGCACATAGACTTAAATGTTTATAAACAATAATATTTTAATAAACAAATATTTATTATTTAATTATTTATTTATCTATTTTGTATTTATTTGTTTATTTAGCATTTATTTAAATAATTTTTTTATGTTTTAGTGCCTTTGTGACAAATGGTGCACTTAGACCTTAATATTTATAAATAGTTATAATTGTTATTTATATTTTTATAAACACATATTTATAAATAATTTTTTATAAATATTTATTTATTAAGTATGTATTTATTAAAATACATATTTAAATAGAGTACATACTGTATATATGATTGGTGACAAACAAGTCTTTGATTAATATTTATAAATATTAATTTATTTCTAAATTATTTTATGATTATATTTATAAATATTTATCTATATTTGTATAAATATATGAATATTTTTGTAATATTTCTCTAAGTATTTATTTATTTAAAAATGTTTAAGTATAGTAAATATTTATTATTAATGACGCAAATAAATCACTGAAGAAGAGATTTGAAGTCATTTGAATTTAAATCATTTCATTATATAAGAACAAAGAGTATGCAGATTGCTACTAGGACATATAGGGAGAAAAAGGTTTGGCCAGGAGAACAATTATACAGTTTAGTGTCATTAAAAAAAAAATTTTGTCCGCAGAATGCTGTGATTGACCAATCAGAATGAAGTATTCCAGAGAGCCGTGTAATAGTTTGTGGCTAGCTGTACATTATCGCTTACGTAATGCTTTTATAGCTCATTAGCAATAAACAGCAGGGCCTTCGCACAAGTGCCATACATCATCATCTCATCTGTTTTTGTTCTATTGGTCTGAAATTCTGCAGTTTCTTGCATCCTTTCAGTTCCTCCCTTCTTGTCTCTTCTCCGACCCATTATGTCGGAGCGAGTCTCTCCTCTTGTTTGTTCCCACTCCGTTGTGTCCTGTTACCCCAGGAAGTCATCAGTGGCTTCTCTCCCTCCATTTTTCACATTTCAGTCCGCAGTGAGTGATTCCTGCTCTGTTCCTGCCGTTTCCTCCACTCACGCATTACCATTGTAAGCGTGTCCTCCATCTCTCCCTCCGCCATCTCATTTGGTCTCCCATTATCTCCGTAAGTTTTCCCGTGATGAGTGACCTGCCGTTACTTCCATACATCTTCTCTTTTTCATGTCGCTGCCACGCTGTCATCTGGCCTTGACTCACACTTTTCCATCAAACATGCTGCAACCTTTATCTTCATCCTTAGGAGAATAAACATCTGTCAAACATTTTGTCAGATATCCAAGGATTTCCAAATAAGCTATTTTGTACATATTGTCGCAAGCCAATGTCGAAAGGAGGAACCCCCGACCAAAGCAGCAGGCCCCGGATAGGAAAAGTCATCAATCATGAGTACTTCCACCTGCTCACCCTCCAGACATGAAACCACCCACAGCTTTAGCCAATGATGGCCTAATGGAGGTCATCATAAATATAGGATCTCTACTTCAGTCTGGGGTTGGTGGCCCCAGGACGAGATGCTGAAACTCTGGCTGGCCTAGAGAACAGACCAGCTGAAAAGTAACAAGAGATAACCAGCTAAAGAACAAAGAAAGTGAATCTGGTCACGTCTTACTTAATGACCTTCTTTTCTTCTGCTCTGTCTTCCCTTTTTAAGGTGGCCCATTGGTGAAACGTGCAAAGGGAACAAGATACCCCAGACCGGATAAAACCTAAGTTCCAGTTTAAATCCCCTCCTTCCAGTAACTGGTCATCCACAACCTTGATGCTTCTCCAAGCCTGTTCGAGGTTAGGGTCTTGTAGCTGAGCTGTGCCAAATTGCCCGGACCAATTCCTTTTGCTTGGGGGAAGTCTTCACTGTTTGAGTGATTCCCTAAAAGGGATTCTAGGGGGATTCCCTGCTTCATTTTCAGAAAGGACATTTACTACACCCAACCCTCTACAGACACCTTGGCAATTGAATCGCCATTGGCTAGTACATTTTTACGCATCCATTCAGATGAACTGAAAAATAGCACAGATTGCTTGACGGAGAGTGAAACTCTGAGGCGCTCAGTCAGAGTGTTTGGCGAGTGAAAATGTATTTGTGCTAAACTTATACTTAGCCTCTAACTCACACACTGGTGAGTAAAATCTGAGAATTTATTAGCCATTGGCTACTATTAGACATAATTTTGTTGCCCAGAGTGAAGATCTAGTCGCATATGCGAGTGATTTATTTGCAATGTAGAGGGTTGACAGTGCTTTCTGGGATCACCGACTCACTCCCTGACTGCTGGTTTGAAGGTGCTGTAAAAGGCCAGAAGGACTGATATTTCTTGGAGCTTTGCTTTACTCGGCTGAAGAGGGTTTGAAGACGTCAAGTTTAACGCCAGTAATGCTCATACACTGGGCAGTCCCTACCTAACAGGACTGGTAAGGCTATAAACCACCCCAATTTTGAAAATGTATCCTCCTCTGGGGGTTAGCATCTCAAACTGCACAGTGGGGTAGCTCTTCTTATGACACCAGGATGGGGGGGGCCTTTCGGTCCCAGTGCAAATTCAGGCCGTACTAGGGTAACAATGCATCCTGTCTAGTAGTGTAGTAGGGCTTCTGTGTCTGTGTCCCTGGCTTGCCCAACAGTTCATCCCATAGTGACATGCCTTATTACCTGAGTCTGCTGAGGGCATGGATTCTTCTTTGCCTGGGCAGCTCCAGGAGAGGTGGCCTTCCTGTCCACAGGAGAAACACTTTTGTGGGTTTTGGTTGCTAGAGGGCTGCCAGAGAGGTGGGTTTGGGGCCTGGGCTGGTCTTACTGACCTTGCCAACTGAGAGTCCGCCTGGTTCTTCAGTGGCCCCCCTCTTTCCCCTCTGGTACTGGAATGGCCCATTCTCAATAGATCCTGACAATTCACTTTCATTACCTCAACCATTGCCTGATAGTTATCCAATAGCTGTTAGAGTCTACGACTGCAGGGCTGGTTTGTGCAGCATTGCGCTTTGCCTCAGCTGACAGGGAGCAAATACAACAGTATTGCACAATTCTTTCCACCAATAGGGGCCTTCCCCTGTAGTGAGCCAGGCCTTTCATTGACTTTCTGAGGTCTCACTTGCTGGATCAGATCAAAAGTCCATGAATGGAACCATTGGGCATGAACTGGGAGGCTATGCCCATAGTGGGCCAAGATGGCCTTCTTTAACATCACATAATCAGCTGTATCTTTAGCAGGCAGATCTTGACAGGCTCTTTGTGCTTCCTCTGTCAAAAAAAGGTGCCAACAAGGTACCCCAGTTTTCTTCAGGCAATTTCTCTCTGACTGCAGTTCTCTCAAATATCTCCAGTTAAGCTTCGACATCATCATCTGGAGTCTGCTTAGTGAGGACCCTCCTTGGGTCTATGGTGGCTCTGGTTTTGGGCATGATTTGGCGCATTGTTGTAACTGCCTCCCTAAGGGCACATAGCTCCTCCCTCTGTTTGGCGTGACTGGTCAGAAAGGCATTAATGGCAGCTTCCATTCTCTCCTTCTCTGGGTCTAGTTTTGTGGCTGCTTAAGCGCTGACTTCTGTGCCCACATTCTCCACCAAATGTGATGTCCTAGGGCGATGTGAGGTTGAAGTTTCCACAAAACACAATCACAAGGGAGGCAGATGCAGAGTTAACAAAATTATATTTTTATTTAACCAAGAAAATAGGAGGGTCAAAAGGAAATTTAAACTGGAACTTTGGTTCTTTCCGGTCAGGGGTATCTTTGGCGGTTTTGTTCCCTTCGTTTCACCACTGGGCCACCTTAAAAAGAGAAGACAGAGCAGAAGAAAGGCAAGTCGTTAAGTAAGACGTGACCAGATTAACTCTCTTTCTTCTTTAGCTGGTTATCTCTTGTTACTCTTCAGCTGGTCTGTTCTCTAGGCCATCCAGAGTTTCAGCAGCTCGTCCTGGGGCCACCAACCCCAGACTGAAGCAGAGATCCTAGCTTTATGATGACCTCCATTAGGCCATCATTGGCTAAAGCTGTGGGTGGTTCCATGTCTGAAGGGTGAGCAGGTGGAAGTACTCATGATTGATGACTTTTCCTATCAGGGGCCTGCTCCTTTGGTCGGGGGTTCCTCCTTCCAACATTGGCTTGCCACAAAATACATGTTATTTTTTTCACTTGGGATGAAGTTTTGAGTTTTTAAGACTGCTAAGTGTTTTCAAAAACCCTTCAAGTTATTTTAGTTTCAAAAGATCAATGAAAATTTGATTTGTCATGAAATGACCATTTTAAGCTGAATATTAAACAAACAAAATAAAATAATCCAAAATATACTATATAAACCAGGGGTGTCCAAAATCGGTCCTGGAGGGCCGGTGTCCTGAAGAGTTTAGCTCCAACCCCAATTAAACACACCTGAACCAGCTAATCAAGCTCTTACTAGGCATACTAAAAACTTAAAGGCAGGTGTGTTGAGGCAAGTTGGAGCTAAACTCTGCAGGACACCGGCCCTCCAGGACCAAGTTTGGGCACCCCTGATATAAACAACCTTACTGTTTATTCTAGCTACTTTTTGCGTAAGATACAGCAAAAAAATTTTAATTCATTATTTTTTATCATTTTTAATGAATATTCTTGCGTTTTATAATTTTTTTTACGTATTGTTCATTTTAATATAAATAATTGTAATACAAATCAGTCATTTAAAGCTATTTTTATTAACAATTTAAAATATAATTAATTTAATTTAAAAAAAAATTATATATAAGCTACATGTAATTTATGTACATTGTATTTATATGCTATGCATTTTATATACAGTACATTACACCATATAAACACATAGTTTTATATACATTATACCATATAAACAACCATACTGTTTATTCTAGCTACTTTTCGTGCAATACAGTAAATTATTAAAAATATTTCAAATGCATTATTTATTATTTTTTTTAATGTATTTTACTTTTTGCATTACATTTTTTAAATATTATTAGTTATATAATATTTTTTCATTTTAAATGTCATAAAAAATCAGTCATTTAAAAAGTTTTTAATTTTTTTTTTAAATTTTTATGAAAAATTTCTATTAATTATTTTACTTTTTATTTTGTATAATTAATTTTAAAAGTTTTATATGCACTATACACAGATTTATCTAGCCTTTACAAAATGCTTCAAATTAGGTTAAAGTCAATGAAAACGATGTTTACCATCCTTTTAACTTTAACTAGACTTATTTTCTAAAACAAAATTCATTAAAAAAAAAAAATAATAATAATAATAAAATAACATCAGCCAAACCTGACAGTTGTGTTAGAAGTGGAGGAAATAAAAAATATATATATTTGAAAAAATATATCATATTAAAATTATTATGAAATTAAATAATATTGATTAATAATGAAGGTTTTAATTTATTTTTTTTTTGTCTTTTCTTAAAGATGAAAAAACACCAGTGCAATCAGTAAATGCACTCATTTAGAAAATTAATAGTCTATTATGATTTCATATTGCCTTTTCATGCAGCAAACTAGCACAAGGTTTCCATGTTGACCAGCTTTCTCTCTCTCTCATTCAACCTGTTCACGTCTGCTACTCTCTGCTCTTACAGGGCCTGGGGCCGTGTACGGTGGAGTGGCGTCTCTGAACGGTCGTTTATCAGGAGTCGGCCTGTGGTTCTGCCTCTCCATCTCTGTTCTGATGAAGGTCTAAAACTTTCCCACTTTGGAAGGAGTCTTTAAATACGAACCCATCACTGTGAACAAAATGAAATTATGCATTAATCCAGGAGCCATTGCTACATCACTCTGTCATTCCTTCCTATTCCCATTCATGCCCGGTCGCGTATCACCGCTTCACTTCTCCCTCCCGTCGCCAACGATGGTCACCTTTTATCGTCCAAACCTGATATGTGATGCAAATGATGTGAACGACAAGTGTAATGCCAGTTGGGTGTCTCTTGATGTGCGTGCTGGACATGCTGGTTGTAAAGTGACGTGTCGATGATGACGGTTGCGATGTTCGGGTGACCCTCTTGAAGCTGTTTGTGGCAGTTCACCAGTGGGCCCGTCGGCCGTTGATCCTCGGATCCCGACGCAGAGATCTGAGCTGAACGGTGGTGCATTCTGACATGCGTAGCTACTATGAATGATGTCAAACCACATGTTTTCTTTCTAGCAAGGAGGGCCGTGTCATCTCGGCCCTTTGTTTGCGTTAGTTTGGGCTCTCGACCCAAAGCAAACGCCTGACCCACGTCCAGCCCTCATATTGTCCTCAGTCTGTCCATCACTCAGATCGTCGGTCCTTCACACTCAATGTAAATATATATGCAGTAGAGGCCCCTCATTCCAGCGGCAAAAACTACATTTCCCATCAGTCTCTCTTTTTCAGCTTTTCGGCTAGGAGGATATTGCTGCCTTTAAGTCATGATGGAATTATCATATTTGCGAGATTTACAACCGAAGTGACATTATTAGCCGAGAATCATTGGTTTTGATTATAAGAAGTTTAGTTTGTACACATTTAGTGTTATTTCTTGTGTTTGATAGGAAGTTAAAAAGAAATGATTTAAAGTACTTTTCAAACTCATTGCAAAGTATAGAAAATAGATGTAGTGTTGGAAATTAAAGTATTTGGACACTTTTTGGTTGTCAATTGTTAGTTACTAAAATAAACTACAGCTATAGATGTCATTCATCCGCTAATACTCATTTGAAACGTGCAAATATTTAGAAAATTGAGAGAGTGCAACTTTTCAGAATTATTTGAATGCATCATTGCAACTCATAAGAGTGCAACTTTTCAGAATTATTTAAATGCATCGTTGCAACTCATAAGAGTGCAACGTTTCAGAATTATTTGAATGCGTCATTGCAACTCTTAAGAGTGCAACTTTTCAGAATTATTTTAATGCATCATTGCAACTCATAAGAGTGCAACATTTCAGAATTATTTAAATGCATCGTTGCAACTCATAAGAGTGCAACGTTTCAGAATTATTTGAATGCATCATTGCAACTCATAAGAGTGCAACGTTTCAGATTTATTTGAATGCATCGTTGCTACTCGTAAGTAGGAACTTTCCACAAAGACTTGAAGGCAGCAGAAGTTTCTGGCATCTCCTGGCCTGAAACGGTTCATTGACTTCTTGTTGCTTGTGGATAGCATGTACCGGTTAGAAATGTCCCTCTTGTGACCTCACTTCCTGCACCAACCCCGTTTTAACCCCCTGCACTGTGTACATTTTAATCTGCAAGGTTAACTGCTATTACTTTTTTGGTGTTAATAATGATTATAATGATGATGATGATGATGATGATGACAATGTTAATAAGTATTTGAACTTTCCACAAAGACTTGAAGGCAGCAGAAGTTTCTGGCATCTCCTGGCCTGAAACGGTTCATTGACTTCTTGTTGCTTGTGGATAGCATGTACCGGTTAGAAATGTCCCTCTTGTGACCTCACTTCCTGCACCAACCCCGTTTTAACCCCCTACACTGTGTACATTTTAATCTGCAAGGTTAACTGCTATTACTTTTTTGGTGTTAATAATGATTATAATGATGATGATGATGATGATGATGATGACAATGTTAATAAGTATTTGAATAAATATGATAGTAATTCCATGTGAGAAAAAAAACGTCAGAGCTGATCACAAGCCATGTGTGTGAAAATATTTTGTACTAAAAATCACTGAATTCATCGAACAGCAAAAAGAAAAAAAAAACTTTTTTGAAGTATTGTGCTCTGTTTTACCATGATTAACTTTTTTAAAGCAGAAGTAATTTGACCAAGTCGACTCATCCGTAAAAGAGAGCTATCAGTGAAATGTGAGGACGCTTACATGCTAGACGGATCCATTTTGAGCCTGTGAAAATTAGACTAATATACAGTGCAGCATCGCTTTTCCAAACCATTGCATTCATCCTTTGTCTTTGTCATGCCCCATCTGCACTGAACTCAGTGCATTTGCATTGTAAACTCTAGCATGTAGGCGTCCTAATATCATTTCAAATGTGTACTGTATTTTTTTTCCCATGCTGTTGATGACTGTAATGTACGATATATTCTGCAGTAATGATGTAATGCTCATGTCTGCCTCGATAACATAACCAAAACCCTCAGTATTCTGTGGTTACATACACGTCGACATGTTGGTGCAATGTTGAGTTCCATTCAGAGACGATTGTGGGATATATTCCTATGTGATATCACCAACTTCCTGCAAAAATGCATGCATTTACTGCATGTATTATGCTTGGAAAATGACAATTTATTTTTAATTTTTTTGTCAACCAAATTGCGATGCTATGCAATGCTAGCATTTGTTCTGTAGGTGTGCAGTTAACAGACAGGACCATTCAGTGTGTTTTATGCATATTTGCTAAACATTTTTTACAGAGCCCTGGACATGACATGCAGGAAAAATACATACAGTATATCGTGGCCACGAATTAAGAAATAATTAAATTTATTTATTTTATTTTTATTTATTTATTTTTGTAAATTGTGGCCACACTGTACTAATTCGTTCCCTCGTTTTAGTAAATCGTAGTCACACCATACTAACTTGTTCTCTCAGTTTTGGTGTTTTAGTAAATCGTCATCACATTGTACTAATTATCCCAATTTAGTAAATCGTGGCCACGTTGTACTAATTCATTCTCTCAATTTAGGTGTTTTAGTAAATCGTGGCCACTTCGTACTAATTCGTTCCCAGGTTTTAATAAATCACGGCCATGTCGTACTAATTCGTTGTTTTAGTAAATTGTGGCTACGTTGTACTAATTCATTCCCACATTTTAGTTGTTTAGTAAACCGTGATCCCGCTGTAGCCTACTAATTTGTTCCCTAGTTCTAATCATTTAGTAAATCGTAGTTACAGTGTCCTGATTTGGTCTCTCATTTTAGTAGAAATCGTGGCCATGCCGTGCTAATTCGTTCCATTGTTTAATTAATTGACTCTAAACTAGGCAACAAATTAGTAGCAACACGGCCATGAATTAAGTCGTGGGAACAAATTCTTAATTCATGGCCACAATTTAACTAAAACGAGGGAACAAATTAAAACAAGGGAACTCATTTTTAATTTTGTGTCCACCATAAACATACTTTTGTCCCCATGTCATGTGTGGGGCTAAGTAATTATCCTCTACATCTCTGTGTGAATTTCTGCTCAAATTCCCAATTTGCACGTCTGACTTGATGTTGCATTCCATTGCTCTATTCCAAGTAAGAAGTTGGAAAATCCAACAGTCCGAGCGGAATGGAATGCAATACTAGACTCTGTGCACCGCCTCTTTTTTTTTTTTTGCTCAGAATCAGATTAGCAGGAGATAAAGGTGTAATTAACCAGCGACTGCGACTCGCTAAGCAAGCGGAGCGTCATATTCTCTCTGTCCACCATCTGGTGAGCAGCAGAGCTCATAAATCAAGCTCAGACCAGGCGCTGACAGAATCCTCCTCAAGGACAGCTGTGCCTTTGAGTCTCGAGCCCGATGTGGGGTCCGATCCCCTACAGGCTAATTAAATGCCACTTAAGAGCACACAGCGAAGAGGCTTTGACGTAAAGCAATGGTGCGCAACTGAATGCGCTGCAGCCGCTGCGCTGCTTTATGCAACCATTCACAATGACCCTGAATGAGCGCTGACCGTTCAGTTTGCAATGTTAATGTTGTATATACTATAATACGGTAATGTTCTCCCTGAATATGTGCTCCATTATTGCATTTCAGCCAGCAATAACCCCCGTATAAAAAGGAAACCTATTTAAAGTCCAATTTAAAGTCTGACGGCCACTATGCTGTTATTAATGAATGCTGAAGACCGTGCATTTCGTACGCTGTGCACTGATGAAAGGTATTGCATACTGCTTAGTGGCCACAAAAAGTATTTGGATGCTTAAATGACACTTAAAGATATGTGATTGTCTTTGCATTAGAAAATATCAAACGTAATGCCATTAGTTTTTAAGAAATTACAAACACATTTTAAATACAAACACTCTTCCAATAATTCCAAAAAAGTTTGTTAGATTGCAAAAACAATAGATATACATTTGGAAAAGAAGATTTAAAAATATTTAAACACTTTCGGGTTGTCAAAAGTTAATATTTGTATTTATGTATATTAATTTTTATTTTTATTTTTAAATTTTTGTTTTAATTTCATTTAATTTCTTCAGATAAAATGACAAAAACTACAAAATTACAAAAACTTTAAACAGTAATTTAAATATTTTTTTGTTATTTTAGTACATCAAGGTAAAATAAAAAATGAGAAATAAAAAAAGTTTTTTAATTTAATTTCAGGTAATTTTTTATGGTTTTAGTTTAATATAATATCCCTGTTGAAAAAAAAATCTACAGCTGTACTCATCATTGATCTGCTTAAAAAAAATCCTGACCTTGCAAAAATGGCTTAGAAAAGTGAGAAATCATCTTGGTTACATATGTAACCCTTGTTCCCTGAATGAGGGAACGGAGACGTCACGTCGGATGACCCGTCGGTGATTGTGATTTAGGGATCCCAAATCACAATTGGGATCCCTACTAAAGTGCCACGGATACTGCCCCTTCCAGTGTCCTGTGGAAGCCTCCTGGGCCCCTTTTTTTTTTTTTGGCGTAGGCCGGGGCTTACGACAATAAGACCAGTTACTGCTGCTATGGCACTACCCACTCAGTAACACTGGATAACACTGGGAAAACGTGCCCGTTCCGCTTGGAACCGGAACTTTGCGGAAGCCCATCCTTCCTGAAGGAGATTTCGGAAGCATTTACACATATGAACAACCATATTCACAATGACCCTGAATGAGCGCTGACCGTTCAGTTTGCAATGTTAATGCTGTATATACTATAATACGGTAATGTTCTCCCTGAATATGTGCTCCATTATTGCATTTCAGCCAGCAATAACCCCCGTATAAAAAGGAAACCTATTTAAAGTCCAATTTAAAGTCTGACGGCCACTATGCTGTTATTAATGAATGCTGAAGACCGTGCATTTCGTACGCTGTGCACTGATGAAAGGTATTGCATACTGCTTAGTGGCCACAAAAAGTATTTGGATGCTTAAATGACACTTAAAGATATGTGATTGTCTTTGCATTAGAAAATATCAAACGTAATGCCATTAGTTTTTAAGAAATTACAAACACATTTTAAATACAAACACTCTTCCAATAATTCCAAAAAAGTTTGTTAGATTGCAAAAACAATAGATATACATTTGGAAAAGAAGATTTAAAAATATTTAAACACTTTCGGGTTGTCAAAAGTTAATATTTGTATTTATGTATATTAATTTTTATTTTTATTTTTAAATTTTTGTTTTAATTTCATTTAATTTCTTCAGATAAAATGACAAAAACTACAAAATTACAAAAACTTTAAACAGTAATTTAAATATTTTTTTGTTATTTTAGTACATCAAGGTAAAATAAAAAATGAGAAATAAAAAAAGTTTTTTAATTTAATTTCAGGTAATTTTTTATGGTTTTAGTTTAATATAATATCCCTGTTGAAAAAAAAATCTACAGCTGTACTCATCATTGATCTGCTTAAAAAAAATCCTGACCTTGCAAAAATGGCTTAGAAAAGTGAGAAATCATCTTGGTTACATATGTAACCCTTGTTCCCTGAATGAGGGAACGGAGACGTCACGTCGGATGACCCGTCGGTGATTGTGATTTAGGGATCCCAAATCACAATTGGGATCCCTACTAAAGTGCCACGGATACTGCCCCTTCCAGTGTCCTGTGGAAGCCTCCTGGGCCCCTTTTTTTTTTTTTGGCGTAGGCCGGGGCTTACGACAATAAGACCAGTTACTGCTGCTATGGCACTACCCACTCAGTAACACTGGATAACACTGGGAAAACGTGCCCGTTCCGCTTGGAACCGGAACTTTGCGGAAGCCCATCCTTCCTGAAGGAGATTTCGGAAGCATTTACACATATGAACAACCATCTAGGAGCATACGGAAGATTAGAGGTGATTGCAACCCTTTGGGAAAATAGCAGGAAGTCTGCCGGGGAAACACGGGCTCTGAGGCTAAACCGTGGACTTTACACATATGGGATCCACTTAGGTCTCTACATATGGAACCCAGCCCTCTACCGGTTCTCACGGATTCATTGAGTGAGAGCTTGGCACCAGATGCTCCACCACATCTGGCTGCCGAGGGGACGGAGGAGCTCGACAGGGTCTACGATATCGACTCTCTGAAGCGGTTTTAGCAAGCCGACCTGAAGCCGGGGCCTCTCAGTTCTTGTACCCGTTTGAGATAAGATCACAGGAGGATACTGGCTCCACATGAAGGCTATAGAATCTAGCGAACATGTTGGGGGTCGCCCAGTCTGCAGCTCTACAAATATCCTGAATGGGCAGGGCACACCCTGTGCCTGATAAGCCAGGGTGATGGCACCCACTATCCAGTGGGCCATCCTCTGATTAGAGATGGCCCAACTGGCTGAGGTGTGAAAGCACCAAGTCCCTGTGTGCACACAACTGATCCTGAGACTGAGCTAGTATGAGCCAGTCGTCGAGGTAGTTGAGAATGCGAACGCCCTGTTCCCTCAGGGGAACAAGGGCTGCCTCCGCAACTTACGTGAAGACATGGGGCGACAGGGACAGCCCGGAGGGCAGGACCTCGTACTGATATGCTCGTCCTTCGAAAGTGAACCGCAGCAATAGTCTGTGGTGTGGAAGGATCGACACATGAAAGTATGCGTCCTTCAGGTCGATCGCTGCAAACCAATCTCGGGGACGGATGCACCCAAAGATGCGTTCCTGCGTCAACATCTTGAACGGTAACCGGTGAAGGGCCACGCCCTTGAAGGGTCAAGACACGCAGGTCCAAGATCGGTCGTAACCCACCGCCTTTCTTGGGTACAACATAGTAGGGGCTGTAAAACCCCATCTACATATTGGCTGGAGAAATTGGCTCTATCGCATCCTTCGCCAGTAGGACTGCGATCTCCGCATGCAAGACAGGAGCATCAGCCGCCTTCACTGATGAACTGAATCGCATAGCCGAGTCTGATGGTCCGCAGGGGGCAGCGAGACAGTTTGGGTAGTCCAGGCACCCAGACACCAAACAAGCTGGACCAGCAGGACTATCGACGTACCCACGGTGGGGCAGCGAGGTGGAATGCAGGGACCTGAAGAGGGGTCTGAATGTGCAGTGCAACACTTACCTGGTTCCACGGTTTGGCAGAGGGTGCGTGAGTAGGGCCTTTGATGACGCTTTCTAAACCCCCGCTGCTGCCTGCTGGCGAGAGAGGAGGATGAGTGTGGTCCGGTGTTGGTCCGTCTCCATGCCCTCTTGGGACCCAGAGAAAACCACTCTCCTGTCGAGATTTTTGGAAACCATATTCTCCACCCGGCCCTCCTCCGGGGGAGGGAGAGGTGCATTCACCATCCCCCAAAGAGCAGTTCCCTCTTTCTCTGGGTCGCCCGTCCCGAGGCCTCTTGCTCTTCCACTCACCGCCAGGTTGACGGGGGCCTGGACGGGCGGGGCAGCCTGCCTACACCCAGCTCCACGGCGCCGTTTGTTTGAGGCACAACCAGAGGTGACACTCCTGGACCACAAGTGTGGACATCGCACGACCCAGAGAACTCGCGGTGACCTTTGTCGCTCAGAGCGCGAGATCCGTTGCGGTTCGGAGCTCTTTTAGAACTTCCGGATCGTGACCACCCTCATGCAGGTCCATCAGTGCTTTAGCCTGAAGAAACTGCAGTAAAGCCACAGCGTGTAAGGCGGAGACAGTTTCTCCACAGGCCGTATAAGCATCGCCGGACAGACAAGATGAGTACCTACAGACCCAGGAGGGGAGGCACAGTGGAGGTATTGTTGGGTGGAGGCGGTATTAGAACACAACTGCATCGCAACCGACTGCTCCACCGGCCCCCCCGTCAAGAGTGGTGAGGGAGGAGGAGTTAGCAGATCGGTTTCCGGCAGAAAAAGGTGCCATCCACAACCTGGTAAGCCCCTCATGCACCTCCGGGAAGAATGGCACCGGGGCAGGGCGCTGAGAACCAGCGCGGACCACCCCGAAGAACTAACCTTCCAACCTTGAGGGCTCGGGACACGGTGGAGGTCTCCACTCGAGCCCTACCTTCACGGCGGCCCGGGAAAGCATAGCCGTTATTTCCGGAACCGATTCAGGCATTGCTATAGTCCCCGGAGGCAGCAGCACAGCTGAATCTTCCTCTCCAGAAAGCTCCGGCTCACCCTCCGATGCAGCGATCGACATCCGGTTGTCGGGAGGAGCGCCAAAGGATACTGCTGGTATGCTCCTTGTAGAGGGCCCAGCACGTTACATTGGCAGCTCAACTGGTTGCGGAGTGCAAGAGGAGCGATGGTCCCCCAAGGGTTGGGTCCCTGGAGGGTCTGCCATCACTGTTACCCTCAGACCACCCATGCTACTGCCTGAAGTAGCCCCCGCCTGACTGCCACCATGACGAGAACTAGATCGAGGCAGAGGCAACGGAGCTCCACCCCTTTGAGGTAATGGAGCTTGGCCCGCTACTCCGAGATGATCATCTTCCCGCAATGAGAACATGACTCATCCACAAGCACCACCTCAGCGTGCTAAATGCCCAGGCACGTGAGGCAGCGATCGTGACCATCACCCAGTACCAGGTAGCGACCGCATCCAGAAACGCCCGGGTGATACGTTTACTATAGCAAGACCCACATTGTCTTTACAAAGACATAACATCGAGTTTGCCAGA
This sequence comes from Sinocyclocheilus grahami, assembly GCF_001515645.1. NCBI lineage: Eukaryota > Metazoa > Chordata > Actinopteri > Cypriniformes > Cyprinidae > Sinocyclocheilus > Sinocyclocheilus grahami. Next base: position 357,103 of record NW_015505631.1, read on the forward strand.
CGCAATGTCGTCTTTAAAAAGACGCACCCGTGAATGCTCTTTTAGGGAAAAAGCTCTTTTAGTGTGCTGAAGCGCACAGGGGGAGATGGCCGCCTGCAACACAAACGGTGGTAGTGCAGCCTGATGTGTGCAACCCACTCGACACGGGAAACCACCACCGCTGAAGCGCCGTACCGCCAACACGAAGAGCTCTCAAAGAGGGCGCTGAACTCGTTCAGTCTTCTTCTCTCAGTAGAGTAGTCAGGAGCAAAACGATGTGATCGCTCAGCTCCGATGCGAAAAGCTGAATATGCGCTGCACCTGCTGCCTACTTATACTCACGCTGTGATCAGCGGCAGCTGGATGCAATAATCGCATGCCAATGTGCATTGGCTCGTTTAGTTTACACTCGAAGTGGATTGGTCTCTCTAAGCGAGATCCCAATTCGTCGGTCATCCGACGTGACGTCGAGAGTGACCGACTGAAAGGAAACTAAATATCTAATCATTAAGATATTTAAGTGACTTTTAAGTGTCTAAATACTTTTCCCGTCACTGTATGAAGGTTCTATTTCAAGCACAAAAGCAGGTGATTTTTCATATTTTTTTTATTCTGCTGTCAATCCGCTTTTGTCCGCTTCCAGCTTCTCCTGTCATACTCACGTTAGCATCTCCCTCGAGGTCCACCGATCATCTCTGTGTACATGTATTCTCCTCAAATATAAGTAAAAAAAAAGAAAAGAAAAACAAGTATGAAATGTTGTTGCAATTCTCGGTGTGGGTATAACGCATGTAAATGTCTGTTTTGGGTGGAGTTTCTATGGATGTGTGATTATCGTGATGGAGCGCTGCTGGTGTCGGGATCATTTCCCCTCGTGATTCCCGCACTGAACTGCAGAGATTCACTTTCAGAGGGGACTGAGATAGAGGTCTGGCGTGGAGGATGAATGTGAGCACTGAGCAGGTCGGGTCGGATAGGGGCTGTTTGAAAATTTCTGTGATCTCAGTGCCGGATAATATGGAAGCCTTTTTCCGCCATGAAATAATAAAAAATTAATTACTTCAATTCAATTTTTAAAAAGAGGTCATTGCAACTTTTTATCTCACAGTTCTGACTTTTATCAAATAAAATCTGAATTCTGACTTTTTATTTCAGAATTCTGAGTTTACATCTCAATTCTGTTTCTTATGTTTATGTCATACAAATAAAAATATATATATATATTCTGATTTTCTCAAAATTCTATTTTCCTCAGATTTGCAAGTATATATCTCGTAATTCTGAGTTTATATTTTGCAATTCTAAATTTAGGTCTCAGTTCTTTTTATTTTCTTTGCCACAGATTAAAAAATAAAAGGTATTCGCGAGTTTCTCTGATACAATTTAGACGTTTCTTCTCAGAAATTCAGTTATATCTCACATTTCTTTTTTTTCTTTTTTTCTCAGAATTCTGAGTTTATGTCTTGCAATTCGGATTTTTTTTCCCCCTCAAAATTCTGAGTTTATGTCTCGCAATTCTGAATTTATATCTAAAATTTCACACTTTTCTTCTCAGTATTGCTATTTTTTATTTCACAATTCTGATTTTTTTTTTCTCAGAGTTGCGAGTGTTTATTTTGTAATTTGTTTGTAAGTTTATATCTTGCAGTCCTAAATTTAAATATCAAAATGTATTTTTCCACCATGGAATAAAAAAAAGCCAGTTGTGTCTTTTTATCTCACAGTTCTGCCTCTTTCTTTCCTCAAAATTGTGAGCTTATATCTTATAATTCAGACTTTTTTTTAGAATGGTAAGTTTATATCTCGCATTTTTACTTTCTAAAATGTCAGAAATGTGAGATAAAAAGTCACATTTAGCTTTTTTTTTTTTTATCTCGTGGTGGAAACAAGCTTCCAAATGATAGACCTTGGCTGTGTCTGAAAGAAATGCTCTACACAAGCAGTCAAAGTAGGAAGGCATCAAGGCACATAAAACTCAGTGTTTGTCCAACACGGAAACTAGCTATGAAAACTATTTTAATTAAATCGCAAACTTAAATCAAATGTGCTTGTAAATGCATTTTCTGTCCAGTTCCTAAACACTTTCCTAGTATCTGTTTACAAATGGCTTACTTATAGTTGTCTGTGCATATTAAACCGAGATGAAAGGAAGTATAACAGTTCACCTTCAGATATTTGCTAGATTATGTCTATAACTCCTTCGGGCTCGTTCTAGATCATTGCACAAGATGTTATGGCTTTTGTTTGCAGTTTACTTTGAGTTTTGTATGAAAGTACCTCCAAAGTCAGTGACTGAACAGTAAAAATCATCCTGATGTCTGCCGATCTAAAAGTGGATTTATGCCAGATTAGATGTCAGTACTGCACAATGTTGACTATTTGTCTGTGTTAATTAACAGGAAAAGTTGAGACAGTAAAGCTGCTTTGTTCAGTTGGGCACTAGATGGCAGTGCCAAATCATTCTACTTGCATTTAGTAGTTTTATGTACCTCATGCACTTATTTAATTCACAAAAAAGTGCACAAGTAGTTCTCCAGAGTCTTTAAATTATAAGAGCACCAGCATTTTCCCTGTTAAAAAAAAGTGGTTAGTTGGTGTTAACCTGGTTTATGTGGTTTACCTACCAATGAGCAGTTGACAAGTTCTCATAACCTCTCTAAAAGCCAGCCTGATAATGTGGAAACCAGCCACTTTAGGTGGCAGTTGCACACAGTTGCTTTCAGATTGCATGTGTTTTTGTTTGTGTTGCATTAGCCTGTGTTACATAAATAACTGAAATATGTACAGAGCTTTTCAAAAACTGAATGTCAGTGTCTATTGATACTGTGTATCTGGAGACAAAATATCGAGACAGTTTGGATGTAGAAGTAGATGGTAGAATGATAGATAGTCCAACCATTAGTAGTCAGATAAATTGTAATGTAAAAAATATCAACTGTGAGAATATAAGATTGTTATCGGTACTGTGTATCACTAATGTCAAGATTGTTCTCATTACAAATTCAGGAGAAATTTAAAACCGCATCAGGCCAGAAACAATCATACACAAAGACAGGCAGACATGAATGTTTGGTGTTATTCAGATACTTAGCTAAAAACGTCAACAGTTTACTTAAATTTCTCAACAATGTTGCCCCTGCATTAAAAGAGAAAAATGACCACAGAGGACATTGTTTGTGCTAATGTCATTGTGGTGCATCTTGCACCATAGACGTTGCATTTTGAAGACGGCGTCTCTGTCTGTTTGCACGTGTCAGGATGATGTTTTGGGTCATTGCGTCGCATCTTGCTGTTTTTCAGCACTTTATGTGATTTCATGCATTTTGAAGTCTAGCTATTATAATTCAGTTTTTTAGAAATATGCCTCTAGACCACTTATAAAAAATAGTTTTGAGTCAGAGAAGCCAAGAACAGGATAAAGATACACTCAAAAATATTTTACATTTATGATTTATGTATTTGAATTGCATATAAAATGTACATGCATTTTGGATTACACAGTTAAACAAAGTAATTCATTTAATGTGATGCAAATTTGTCAGTCATACAGGTCAGATTTCTGTAGTAAACTGAAAGTGTTTTAAATACAGTTAAATACCACGTATATGTATGTACCACATACATATATATATATATACAGTATATATATAAACCGGGTTTATATATATATACTGTATATATATATATATATATATATATATATATATATATATATGTATAATTGTAGTAAACTGAAAGTGTTTTAAATACAGTTAAATACCACGTATATGTATGTACCACATACATATATATATATATACAGTATATATATAAACCGGGTTTATATATATATACTGTATATATATATATATATAAATATGTATGTATCATCGATAAATCTGATTTGATTAAATCCCATACATTTTAATTAATTGAATATTGCTGGCTCCACAGTTGTAGCCATATTGTAATGTTTATACATTTTAACTGATTAAATATAATTATTTTCACAATAAACACAAAAAATGCATTTTGAATAAATGATTATTTGCTTACTTGATGTTTACTAAATTGTTTACAATCTATTTCAGCTAGTTCAACTTGATGTAGTAAACTAAAACTGAAATAAAAATTAATACAAAATATCTAAACATATCAAAATAAAAAATACTAAAACGACAAAAACACAACAAAATTACTACAAATTTACTAAAATTATTATTTGTTTTTTTTTTAGAAAATTAATAAACACTATAATTAGTATCTAAATTATACTAAAATAACACTGGAAATAACTTATGCCTTTTTTGTGCAGAAATCTGACCTGTTTTTCAAATTTAAGCTTATTTTTGAGTGCAAATTTGATGATGCATGATAATGTATGATGCATGTAGTTCAATGATAGATAGATAGATAGATAGATAGATGTTGCTGTCCTGGGTTCATTGTAATTCCATCTGAGGGATTTGTGAGAAACAGATGGTTTTATGTCAATCATTTTCACATGTTTGAATAAGATTTCACTAATTACTAATGTGCATAATTAGGACTAATGAAGTTGTCTGAACAGCACACAGGCATTAAGAAGACATAACAGAACCAGTTCCTCCGAAAGCAGCGGGTGATCGACCCACCGTGGCGCGTTTCAATAAGAGCTTTATTACGAGACTCGCCGAATGTCAACAACACATGCTGTTTTGGCGCAGAACGTGACGTCAGCGGGTAAATACCCACCATCAGCCAGTGTCACTTTCGGCTGGTTTCTGAAGGACTTCGTGCAGGGGTGTCAAACTCAATTCCTGGAGCGCCGGAGCCCTGCAGAGTTTTGTTCCAACCCTGTTTCAACACCCATGTAGTTTTCAAATAAGCCTGAAGGACTTGATTAGTTGGATCAGGTGTGTTTAATTAGGGTTGAATCTAAACTCTGCAGGGCTCCGGCCCACCAGGTGTTGAGTTTGACACCCCTGTCTTACTGGCCTTTCCAGCCAAATCATCCCGATCCGAGCGTCCCGTGGTGCTCCAGACCTCCACCTCAGTATCTCTGTAATATAGCCGTTTGTTTGTGTGTGTGTGTGTGAGTGTGTATGTCTGTACATTCTCCGGCCTTCTTACGGCAGGCATGATGGGTCGTGATTCTGTTTCAGACAAATGGATTTTATCCCCATTATAATTGTCTTTGAGAAATCAATGATGCAACTGAAGAACAGCGGAAAATAACAGAACGTTGTCTTCCACAAGGACGCATTCTGTGCTGTGATGTAATGTTTCTTTGAACGGCATTTGTTTTACAGTTCTCCCTGTCCTTTGTTTTTAGGTGTGTGTAAATTTTTTAATCCACAAAAAGGAGAAAAAAGTCAAGAATTTAAATGGAAGGAGATAAATAAAAGCAAATGTTGTTTTTAACATAACGCTGCTGTGAGTCGTTGTGTTTCTACATGTCTTTCTTTGATGGGTTATTTTGAGGTCTCTGTGGTTTAGATGAGACGCTGCTCTAGTTTCCTTCAACACACAAGATACATGTCTCACATCCAATATAAATATAATTTCATAATAATTAATTTGATAATATTATTATTTAAAAAATAAATTAGTTAATTAACATTTTAAAATATATATATTTTATAAACTTATATTTTTCCATTACTTTAACTCATCAAAATATTTGAACAAATTTCAACTTTTTTAAAGTTATAAAAAATTAAAATTGGTTTTCAAGTCAGATTAATCATATTTATTTATATTTGCGGAATGAAATACAATACTCAAGCATACACTTTCTCACAAAACATGTGCAAAAACCTTGTATTATCCCATAAACGCTAGAATAAAAATGTACAAACACATGATTCCTGTCCTCATCTAAGCCAGATTACAACTATTTGTTCAATGATCAGCCAATTTTCACATGTTTGTCATTATTTTATGCCTAATCCTGATTTCATGGTTTGTATTCTGGCCCGCGGCAGAAGAAAATGCAAGCATTGCAATGTTTTCAACATCTGTGGGGGTTTTACTACATCCAAACAGATTTTGTGGAAAATTATTTATAAACTTGTGTTTATGTAAAGTTGTTTTGACATTAGATGGAATGTTTTCCACTCCTTTGTAGATTTTAAGTTAAATGATAAATTATCATTCTTTTTAATGCTGTTAATGCTATTTAATGCTTAATCGTGTAGCGTCTGAACCACTCAAACACACAATATATATTTTGTTAGCTAGATTTAACAAATACTCTGTAACACCCCAGGAAGCCGAACAGGCCCCTGGTTCCATGGCAACCCTGACACCCGATACATTTACGACCTCCTGGAATTTAGGTGAAGAAAATCGCTTCCTTGCCCATAAGGAAAATCCACAAGGGAATGTTTGCTTATAACTGGAGTCACTTAATCATGCAGATTTATGCTACAAGCTTTTGTAGAATTGTACAGTAAGAAAGTTATTTCCCTTAACCAGGAAATTAACATTCTTAGAATTGACAAGACAGTTGACCCTGAGAGGTCAGCTAAATATTTACAGCGGATCTAAATATTCATAATTAATTATAACTAGTTATGATTAATTATTCATATTTCCTCATGAGCTGATTCGTTACAATCATTTAAGGCAAGTAGGTGTACATTTTTACACTAACGGTGAATCAAGACTGTCACACTCCAACAAATGCCCTAAAACCACCTTAAAAGCAGTGTGCACTATATTTCAGGTCTTTCGATAGTCATACAGTAGCTTTATGTTAGGAACAGACTGACATTTTTAAGGCATTATTCACAGATAAATCCTATTTTATGGTGCTTTTTTGTCATTTGAAGCCCCATCATCTTCATTCACTTTCATTTGTGTGCAAATGTGTGTGCGATTCTGCTAAACCTGTCATTTTTTCTGCAGAAGAGAGAAAGTCCTACAGGTTTGGAACAAATGAAGATAGAGCTGTTGCTTTCAATGTGATGTGTAATTGACACGCCATTAGCAGCAACAAAAAGACTGAAGTCAGAAGTTCATCAGTGTTTTAAAAGCATCACAATGTTTTCTTCTTCTAGACACCAATCTAAGAAAGAAACTGTGTTTCTGTACGTTTCTCTACCATTTGGAATATTATTTTAGAAAGTGATTCTTCGAAAGAGAATTTCAAATTATGTTCACGGTTCATGCTGTTTCTTTTTTTTTATCTCTTCTTCAAAGTACAGGGTTGTGGGTTTATTTGTATTTTTCACATCCTTTGATATCTTTATTTGTCTTGCATGCTGGAATAATATTGCATGAGCATATAATTATCCAATTATGTTCAAAAGCTTTCACCTTTTAATGTGCATAACATTTAATTCAGAATATTTGGTCGAATGCATTTTATCAGCTTTATTCAAATGCATGAGTAATTTAGATTTGGGTCATCAGGGTCAAGTAGCCAAATAAAAATGCTGCTTTCAGTCAGACTTTATGGTTTAATTAGTTCAGGTTAAAAGTCAGCTTTTATATTGCAATTAACTTGAATCAAATAAAATAACTTTTTTTTGCGTCTAGGCCTGAACTACATTATAAGAAGGATATTTTACATCCCACACGTGAAATTTTCTCTGCAGATACACATCCAGCATGTTGGTTCAACTAGCATAATTCATCTTGTTTTTAATGATTGTAAAGTCACGAAAAGCCATCATGCCTATCCAGCCTTGAGACGTATTTACGTCCACACATTTGTTGGAAGAAAATGACACTGGCATTTTCTAGTTGCATTTCTTTGACTAAAACATCGGGGGAAAGGCTCATTAAAGAAAACAGACCTGATTCTGTGACATTTCACATGTTGTGCTGTTTGTGGTTTAGGTAGGAAGCTTCAAGGCCGAACACCTGAACATGTGGCTAGTGAAGAATTAAGAAATCAAACAAGATACTTTAAACTTTAGGTTAAAATGTGTATAAGGCAAATCCAGGGTTTCCCAAACTGGGGTTCACGAGTTGATGAAATAATTAAATAAATCATATAATAATAAATGTATTATTTATATTTAATTGAATAATTATATACACATAATAAGTATTTGTTATTTACATATATAAAGTATTATAATAATGAATAATTTAAATTTAATGTAATTTAATAATAATTTCAAAGATAAAAACAATATATAAAACATTTGTCTTATTTATTTATTGTATTTATTATTGTTAATAATCCATATAATAATTAATTTAATATATATGTCTAATAATTATATATTATGGATGCAATAATTAGCTAAAATTTATATATAAATTAATAATAATAAAAAATGTAGTACTGAATGATACTGATAATAAAATTAATAATAAATGATAGTAAATAATCTTAACTATAAAAACAATCCAAACAAAGCACTCTATTTGGATTGTTAATAATACATATAGTAATTAAAATAATAATTAATAATAATACATTATTTTAATAATAAATAATTTAAAAATAAGAACAATTTAGATAAACTTTATTTATAAACTTTATCCAAATCACTTTATTTGGATTGTTAATATCCATATAATTAATAATTTAATTATATACATAAAATTAATAATAATATTAATATCAATATCAGACAACCGTGAACATGCAAATGTTTTGTTAAATTACTTTTTTTTAAAATTACTTAAAATTTCAGGGGTTATTCAAGTAAATATTTTAGGTTAAAGGGGTTCGGCTGACAAAACCAATTTTGTGAATCCTGATCTAATTCAAATAAATTCTATTTAAGTTAATTTGTCTATAGCGCTTTTCACTATACAAATCGTTGCAAAGCAACTTTGCAGTAAATTAAAGGGGTCATATGATGTTGCCAGGGGTGTGAAGTAACGAATTACAAATACTCACGTTACAGTAATTAAGTAGTTTTTATCAGTATGTTGCTAAAAAGAACATTATTTTGTGTATTAGGTGTAATGAAATGTGTTTATGCGGTTTAAGGTTCAAAAAACACATTATTTTCCACATACTTTTTTACAAAGCTCATCGGTCTGAAAAGCGAGGTGTGCTGTGATTGGCCAGCTATCCAGTGCGTTGTGATTGGCCGAATACCTCAAGCGTGTGACGGAAATGTTACACTCCTTACCATACTGTGATGCCCTGTCCGGCCGGAGTGATGATTCAAAAACATGAAAACCCATTATAAACGAGGCATTCATTGCATCCAGTGGGGACATAATTATGGATTATAATGACTTATACTGTGTTTTTACGCATTGCGTTGCATCGCGCCGCGTAAACATAAAACCATGTCTGCATTTGTGATCGGAGAAATGACAAACAACAAGTGACAAAAGCAATAAACTCTCGTTTGAATCATCAGTGGCAAATTCTTTATATGTCAGTTAATGTACATATGGCAGAATTGTATGGAAAACACAGTGTTGAACGTTTTCCCAGCAGTCAAAATTAAAAATATATTGACAGTCTAGCGTAAATATGTTGTGCACAAACAGGAAGGCTGAACCTAAAAGAGACCACCGTCTGAAATAAAAGCCACTAATTTGCTTTTAGTTGTCTATTTTGACAGAAACTGAAGATCAGCCCAGAATAATCCGGACTGACTCAAGAAGGGAAGTTGAAATGAATGACAGCTGCAAAAATTCTGAGCTGAATGGACGTAATGCTAGAGTCTGGTTTCTGCATTCACCCGACTCAGCAAAACCACCAGCGTTTCCACAAGACTGATTTACCGTCAGGTCAGTGATGCGACTGTGTTTGACACGATGCAGCTGTAGGTGTGTGTCCTGTGTCATATCCTTCATGTGTCACTTTCCACTGATCTCACTAAAACATAAAAAGCCCTTCAAACAGAGAGGATCGGTAGCAATTTATTGATTCTTTTATTGTCAAAGCACCTCAGTTAAAATGGCATGTGAGCATTTTTGCAATATCCATTTTAGGAAGAATTCATTTCCATTTCTTTTGATTAATTTCTTCAAAGTCAGGTTAATTCCTATTGTAGTATTACAGCTTCAAACAAAAACTTTTAGGTTTAATCTTTTGGAGGCTGTGAGGTCTTTGCCTACACTGATGTTCAGAAGTTTGGCTTTCAGTAAGATTTTTATCCTTTTGAAAGAAGATTCTTATGCTCACCAATGCAGCATTTTTATGCTAAAATAGTCAAAAATTCTGAAATAGTATTACAGTTTTAAATAACTGTTTTCTGTGTGAATATATTGTAAACTTTAATTTATTTCTGTGATGCGCTGCTGAATTTTCAGCATCATTACTCCAGTCTTCAGTGTCACATGATCTTCAGAAATCATTCTAATATGCTGATTTGCTGCTCAAGAAACATTTCTGATTATTATAAATGTCCAAAACAGTTTTGCTGCTTAAATAAATTTAAAATAGTCAAAAATGTTGAAATATTATTAGAATTTAAAATAATTGTTTATGAATATTTTTATGAATAATTGTTTGTGATGTGAACAAAAGTTTGATTCTGATTATGATTCACCTTCAGAATGATTATCATGTGAACTTGTCTAATTAAAACATTGTTGTAATTATGGGATTTTTCTTTAAACTTGCTGAGGGGGGCCTGTTAATTAGAAAATTATGGCAAATTGGTACAGTGAAGGTTGAATACATTTTCTTTTGTGCACGGTTTGTACGTTTCCCATCATTCTCTGTGGCTGCAGGAAAATGATAAAATACCCAGATGAAGCATCAATTACAATCCTAATGCGCATCCTTTGCTCTTCATTATATTGTACTGGTGCTAAAAGCTTCCCGCATTTGTCGGGAAGTGATAGAATTTTATTCTAAACAAAATCACTTGAATGCACATCACGCAGTAATTACAATTTCCCAACATCCCCGGAGACTTGAAGGCAACACGATTGTGAGGGAAAATCTGCTAAATCAATTTAAATATGGTACAATGGAACCAAAAGTACTGCACTAGCTGAAAGCATCATCAAATTATCCAAGATATTTAATCAGTAGTTACGTAAGCGGTGGAAGATGCTCAGCTTCTGCAGTTTTTCCTGCTGTGAATGAGTTTGTGTTTATCTTTGGTTTGTTGCAGCTGACCCTCCAGAGCCCATATTCTCCTGCAGGTTCCCACTAATCCAAACACAGCTGAGAGGAGCCTGCTGTGTGTCATCCACCGACAAAAGACTCCACCTGATGTCTCATTGCTTAACGAGGTCTGTCAGTGGACAGGATGGCAATTCCCAGATCCACACAGAAACAGTTTGACCCTAATAACACAACCGCATGTCACCGCTACTGTCGCAGGAAATGTATTTAAAGGAACAGTTCACGCAAAAAAGAAAATTTGCTGAAAATCTTCTCACCCTGAGGCCATCTCAAATGTAAATGAGTTTGTTTCTTCATCAGATTTTGAGAAATGCAGCATTGCATCACTTGCTCAGCAATGGATCCTCTGCAGTGAATGGGTGCCGTCAGAATGAGAGTCCAAACAGCTGATAAAAACATCACAATAATCCACGCCACTCCAGTCCATCAGTTAACATCTGGAGAAGACAAAAGTTGCTTGTTTGTAAGAAACAAATCCATCAAGACATTTTTCAAGCCATTGTGTCTGTCCAAAATATGAGTCCATAATCCATAATAATGCTTCCTCCAGTTAAAAAGTCCATCTCCTGTTGTCCTCTCACATCAAAATCCACCCACATATTTGTTTAAAGGTGTTTGATCTGTACATATTTCTCTCCTGATTCAGACAAGACAACTTTTTCACTGGAGAAAGCGTTATTATGGATTATGGACTCTGGATATAAATATGGATATTTTGGCCAGAAGGCAAGGCAAGGCAAGTTAATATAGCACATTTCATACACATTGGTAATTCAAAGTGCTTTACATAAAAGAAAAGAAAATAATAATAATAAAACAAAAAACTTGCAGCTTTTCACTTCTCAAGAAGTTAACTGATGGACTGGAGTGGTGTGGATTGCTTGTGGATTATTGTGATGTTTTTATCAGCTGTTTGGACTCTCATTCTGACGGCACCCATTCACTGCAGAGCATCCATTGATGAGCAAGTGATGGAATACTATATTTCTCCTTTAAGGAGTTTAATTTACATGCACTAGGGTGGATGAGCAACGAATTACGTCACATTTCATGGGAACAGTATTTTATTATAGTTATGTCTGGTCTAACCTAAGATGACTTATAGAAACTCATTGTTCCATAGGCACATGGATATTAAGCCATCTTTTACTGTAATTCATCTCTTCAGCTCCTGAAGTCCTTCACACATTCAGACCTTGAGTTTTTTTTAGAAGCAAACCCCACTGAGGTGACTGGATGCTTGAAAATGCTCAAAATTTGAGTCATTTCCAGGCTGAGTGTATTTATTACCGCAGGTGGGCAGGTAATGGTGGTGATAGTAGTTGTGAGAAAATGGAAATCATTTATTTGATGTATAATGGTTAGCTCCTGAAATAAAGTTGACAGCATTATGAATCTTGTGCGATGCAGAAATATTAAAGAATATTAGATGTCTTAAACAGAACTGGTGTAAATGAGATCCAAGATAAGTTCTGTTAAATCAGATGCTCATATACAGAAAACATTTGATGAATCTGTGAAATTAGACTTTTTTGACAGTTTACACACTCATGAGTTAATGTTCTGGAGCCAAATTCACAAAAATCTTAAAGGGGTCATATGATGCGATTCCAATTTTTCCTTTCTCTTTGGAGTGTTACAAGCTCTTGGTGCATAAAGAAGATCTGTAAAGTTGCAAAGACTAAAGTCTCAAATCCAAAGAGATATTCTTTATAAAAGTTAAGAGTCAGCCACGCCTACCTAAAATGGCTCGTTCTAACACGCCCCCACATACCTACATCACTGTGTGGGAAGATTTGCATAACGCTGCCCAAATGTTCACGCAAAGAAAGAAGGCGTAACTTTTATTCTCGCTGTAGAATTGTTGCTGCCGCCGCCATGTCGTGAAGGCACTGTGTGATTCGTTGTGAAAGCGAACCTACTTTGTTTGGGTTTCCAAAAGGGGACGATATCGCTTCGTCATGCCTAGAGCTGATCCGTGCTGGTCGCTGAGGAAATACTTCAACTTCGCTGTGGATCGCCGGATCGGCATTCACCGTGGACGAAGTGGAGTCAAGCCCGGGGTCGTCACATGTGGTTGCCGCAGGCATCACAGTATGGTAAGGGGCGTAACATTTCTGTCACACGCTTGAGGAATTCGGCCAATCGCTTTTTCAGACCGATGAGCTTTGTAAAAATCGACGTGTTTCAGAAAGGTGGGACATAGAGGAGAAACAATAATGTACAGTATGTGGAAAATAATGTGTATTTTGAGCCTTAAACCACAAACACATTTCATTACACCAAATACAAAAAATAATGTTCTTTTTAGCAACGTCATATGACCCCTTTAAGAAAGTTCTTATGAACTTCTTATGCAATTCTTGAAAAGTTATCAAAACTTTCTTTCATTAGAAGGAAATGACAGGCTTTTACATCTAATCGTTTATTTTCCTACTCATGAGGTTGCCTTGCCTAACACACTGGTATATCTTAAGTATTTGTCCATTTATTAACCCTTTTTATGCAGCAACCACCTGCCAATCATGTATTTAATGTAAATTGTGTGAGATTCTCATTTAATAAAATTAAATGTAATATCAAAATGTACTTGCTAGATTATAGAATTAAAATATTACAGTAGTAATATATTATAAGTAGTATTTAATATTTGTTATTTGAAGCAATCCAATAAATGCATTAAATATCTTACTATACCTTTGGGTATTTTAGACAAGTTGGATGTATCCTAAGTTTACATTATTTATAATGATGTTTAAGATCTTTTTTCTGGTGGAAAATACTAAAAATAAAATTTGAATTTGATAAGAATTGTATTAAGAAAGTTTTGTGAATTCAATTCCTGGTTTATAATAATAATAAATATTTAAGAATTTTATTCAGAATGTTCTGGGAATCAACTTCCTGGACTATTCTATTCTAAAATAAAATAAAATGAAATGAAAAATGAAAGAATGAGTGAACGAAGAAACAAACAAATAAATAAAAGGATTTAATAAGAATTTTATTAATATGATGTTGCTAAAAAGAACATTATTTTGTATATTTGGTGTAATGAAATGTGTTTATGCGGTTTAAGGTTAAAAAAACACATTATTTTCCACATACTGTACATTATTGTTTCTCCTCTATGCCCCGCCTTTCTGAAATGCGTCGATTTTTACAAAACTCATCGTCTGAAAAGCGAGGTGTGCTCTGATTGGCCTGCTATCCAGTGCGTTGTGATTGGCCGAATACCTCAAGTGTGTGACGGAAATGTTACGCCCCTCACCATATTGTGATGCCTTGACCCAGCCAGAGCAACGAGACAAAAACATTAAAACCCATTATAAACGAGGCATTTGTTGTATCCAGTGGAGACATAATTACGGATTATAATGACTGTCTTTTTACGCATTGCGTTGCGTTGCGTTGCATCACGCAATCAGCCATGTCTGCATTTGAGATCGGAGAAATGACAAACAACAAGCGCTACTCTACACTGCCCAAAACTCTATAGTGAGCAGAGGTGGCGGGCATGAGAACGGCGCGGCTGGCAGATTCGACGAAGGAGCGTCCGGCAGGCTTGCGGCAACACATGTGACGACCCCGGGCTGGACTCTGCTTCATCCACGGTGAAAGCCGATCCGGTGATCCACAGCGTGAAGTTGAAGTATTTCCTCAGCGACCAGCACGGATCAGCTCCAGGCATGACGAAGCAGATATAGTCCTCTTTTGGAAGACCAAACAAAGTAGTTTCGCTTTCACAACGAAACACACAGCGTCTTCACGACATG
>NW_015505631.1:372930-377290 GCF_001515645.1 Sinocyclocheilus grahami
GCAGCAACAATACTACAGCGAGAATAAAAGTTACGCCTTCTTTCTTTGCGTGAACATTTGGGCGGCGTTATGCAAATCTTCCCACATCGTGACATAGACATGTGGGGGCGTGTTAGAACGAGCCGTTTTAGGTAGGCATGGCTGACTCTCAGAGGCGGACAAATTTCTCAACTCCATTACTTGAGTGAAAGTACAGATACTGCTGGCCAAATATTACTCCATTACAAGTAAAAGTTGTAAATACAGATTTTTACTCAAGTAAAAGTACAGAAGTACTTGCTTTTAAAAGTACTTAAGTACCAAAAGTAAATTTCCTTTCTTATGTCAATGCACTGTTTTATTGCTGTACGTAATACTTGCAATACCTCTGAAGCAACTTAGAATACATTACACCTACTGAATACAGTACAGTGAAATCCTGTAAATACAGAGTGATAAGGAAGATAAAAAAATCAAACCTGCTTTAAAACCCAGCAACACAACTGTAGCTGTGTAACTTTACAACAGCAACACTGCTTTAACACAAAAGCAAAACAGCAAGACTTATTTGACATCAAAACAAACATTTAAAAAATGCTGTCTAATCGCTCTTGCGGTACTTTGATGTCACACACAGAACGGTCTGCAGTGCTGCTTCAAGTCCAACACCTATTGTGTTTTATTAGGAGATGCACAACAGTTCTTCTGTGGCTTTATAGGTAATATTTTCACATACACAATTTAGCCAAATCAGACAATAGTGTGTGTAATGTATACCACAATATTAACGTATTATTGAATTGTTGCATTTGCAACTGGTCAGTGTTAAAAAAAAATGCTGGGAAATCTCTTTATGTAGCCCTACAAGAGTGATTACTGATAAACTGTCTGAAAAAAAGTGTCACGTTTTAGAGAAGAAAAAAATCACCCACTGACTTTCAAAGCTGCTACATAGTAATGACTTTCTACTACTTCGAGGATGGACCTTGATAGAAATGTAGTGGAGTGAAAAGTACAATATTTGTCTTTCAAATGTAGTGAAGTTAAAGTCATTAGTTCCCAGAAAAAATTATACTCAAGTAAAGTACAGATACCCAAAAAGTGTACTTAAGTACAATACTCAAGTAAATGTACTTAGTTACTGTCCGCCTCTGCTGACTCTTAACTTTTATAAAGAATATCTCTTTGGATTTGAGACTTTAATCTTTGCAACTTTACAGATCTTTATGCACCAAGAGCTTGTAACACTCCAAAGAGAAAGGAAAAATTGAAATCGCATCATATGACCCCTTTAAGAATGTTTTGTAAATCCAATTCTTGGAATGTTGCAAAAAAAATTATGGGGAAAAAAGGCTACAAACTGTGAGTATATTTGTCTGTCTCAATGTAATAAATACTGCTTATTTCACAGACAGAAAACAAAGTCTACACATATTTCACTTTGTTTATTTACTTTGTACATCTGTTCATGGAGACTGACATATTCTGAATGAGTTGGCCAAAAAAAACTCTAATATGAGCCTGAATTTATGCCGGCAGTGAAACATCTGGCTATTGTTGAAACTAGATGAACTGAAATGAGAGGAAATACACCAGATCACTTCTGTATATGTTGTGAGTCAAACATCCTTCCACCTCGCTCTTTATTATTACAGAGTTCACCTCCAAACTGGAGCAATAATTGTTTATATCAACATGTTTCCTGAATGATGCTCTATAAGGAACTAAGCCAAACATTCAAGTGTTTTCCCATCTCCTCACGTGCTCCTGGATCTGTATGTACACTCCTGCCTGGCTCGGTAGTCAAAGACAATAACCCTTTGCAAATATTTGTCGTGTTTATAACAGAGACACGAGATTAGTGGTTAATAGTTATTATGGACTGGGAGGAAATATGCCATAAACATTTTATAACATAACCCAGGATGAAGAAAGACACCAGATGATTTAAACCTTTGGCACAGTCTTGCTGAAGTATTATAATACAATTAAAGGGGTCATATGATGCAATTTCAAGTTTTAATTTCTCTTTGGAATGTTACAAGCTGTTCGTGCATAGATAAGATCCCTAAAGTTGCAAAGACTAAAGTCTCAAAGACAAAGAGATATTCTTTATAAAAGTTAAGACTTGTCCACACCCCCACATGTCTACGTCCCGATGTGGGAAGATTTGCATAACGCCACCCAAATGTTCAAGCAAAGAAAGAAGACGTAACTTTTATTCTCGCTGTAGAATTGTTGCTGCCGCCATGTCGTGGAGATGCTGTGTGTTTCGTTGTGAAAGCGAAACTACTTTGTTTGGTCTTCCAAAAGAGGACGATATCCAGCCCAGGGTCATCACATGTGGTTGCCGCAAGCCCGCCGGCCACTCCTTCGTCGAATTCACCGGCCGCGCCGTTCTCAAGCCCGTCGTGTGTGATGCTGTGTGTTTCGTTGTGAAAGCGAAACTACTTTGTTTGGTCTTCCAAAAGAGGACGATATCCAGCCCAGGGTCATCACATGTGGTTGCCGCAAGCCCGCCGGCCACTCCTTCGTCGAATTCACCGGCCGCGCCGTTCTCAAGCCCGTCGTGTGTGATGCTGTGTGTTTCGTTGTGAAAGCGAAACTACTTTGTTTGGTCTTCCAAAAGAGGACAAACTGTCTGAAAAAAAGTGTCACGTTTTAGAGAAGAAAAAAATCACCCACTGACTTTCAAAGCTGCTACATAGTAATGACTTTCTACTTCGAGGACCTTGATAGAAATGTAGTGGAGTGAAAAGTACAATATTTGTCTTTCAAATGTAGTGAAGTTAAAGTCATTAGTTCCCAGAAAAAATTATACTCAAGTAAAGTACAGATACCCAAAAAGTGTACTTAAGTACAATACTCAAGTAAATGTACTTAGTTACTGTCCGCCTCTGATGACTCTTAACTTTTATAAAGAATATCTCTTTGGATTTGAGACTTTAATCTTTGCAACTTTACAGATCTTTATGCACCAAGAGCTTGTAACACTCCAAAGAGAAAGGAAAAATTGAAATCGCATCATATGACCCCTTTAAGAATGTTTTGTAAATCCAATTCTTGGAATGTTGCAAAAAAAATTATGGGGAAAAAAGGCTACAAACTGTGAGTATATTTGTCTGTCTCAATGTAATAAATACTGCTTATTTCACAGACAGAAAACAAAGTCTACACATATTTCACTTTGTTTATTTACTTTGTACATCTGTTCATGGAGACTGACATATTCTGAATGAGTTGGCCAAAAAAAACTCTAATATGAGCCTGAATTTATGCCGGCAGTGAAACATCTGGCTATTGTTGAAACTAGATGAACTGAAATGAGAGGAAATACACCAGATCACTTCTGTATATGTTGTGAGTCAAACATCCTTCCACCTCGCTCTTTATTATTACAGAGTTCACCTCCAAACTGGAGCAATAATTGTTTATATCAACATGTTTCCTGAATGATGCTCTATAAGGAACTAAGCCAAACATTCAAGTGTTTTCCCATCTCCTCACGTGCTCCTGGATCTGTATGTACACTCCTGCCTGGCTCGGTAGTCAAAGACAATAACCCTTTGCAAATATTTGTCGTGTTTATAACAGAGACACGAGATTAGTGGTTAATAGTTATTATGGACTGGGAGGAAATATGCCATAAACATTTTATAACATAACCCAGGATGAAGAAAGACACCAGATGATTTAAACCTTTGGCACAGTCTTGCTGAAGTATTATAATACAATTAAAGGGGTCATATGATGCAATTTCAAGTTTTAATTTCTCTTTGGAATGTTACAAGCTGTTCGTGCATAGATAAGATCCCTAAAGTTGCAAAGACTAAAGTCTCAAAGACAAAGAGATATTCTTTATAAAAGTTAAGACTTGTCCACACCCCCACATGTCTACGTCCCGATGTGGGAAGATTTGCATAACGCCACCCAAATGTTCAAGCAAAGAAAGAAGACGTAACTTTTATTCTCGCTGTAGAATTGTTGCTGCCGCCATGTCGTGGAGATGCTGTGTGTTTCGTTGTGAAAGCGAAACTACTTTGTTTGGTCTTCCAAAAGAGGACACGACTAGAAATCAGTGGTTAAGTTGTATTTACAACACTGTTCCAGAACAGTTCAACCCAGATATTCAGATGTGTGCAGTGCATTTTATGGAGGACTGTGTCCTGAACCTGCAGAGTAACATTAGTCTAGTCTGTGGCACAAAGGCTGTTTCTATAAAGTGGGGCAGTTCCAACTTTGCAAGGACAGTCTGGCGCTTCTGACTCACAGACTGTAAGTACGTTTTTTATATTTAAATAATTTGCCACTGACGATTCAAACGCGAGTTTTGGGCAGTGTAGAGTAGCGCTTGTTGTTTGTCATTTCTCCGATCACAAAT
>NW_015505631.1:378649-418205 GCF_001515645.1 Sinocyclocheilus grahami
ACGATACCCAGCCCGGGGTCATCACATGTGGTTGCCGCAAGCCCGCCGGCCACTCCTTCGTCGAATTCACCGGCCGCGCCGTTCTCAAGCTCGCCGCCTCTGCTCACTCAAGCCCGTCGTGTGTGATACTGTGTGTTTCATTGTGAAAGCGAAACTACTTTGTTTGGTCTTCCAAAAGAGGACACGACTAGAAATCAGTGGTTAAGTTGTATTTACAACACTGTTCCAGAACAGTTCAACCCAGATATTCAGATGTGTGCAGTGCATTTTATGGAGGACTGTTTCCTGAA
Source organism: Sinocyclocheilus grahami (assembly GCF_001515645.1). Taxonomy (NCBI): domain Eukaryota; kingdom Metazoa; phylum Chordata; class Actinopteri; order Cypriniformes; family Cyprinidae; genus Sinocyclocheilus; species Sinocyclocheilus grahami. The sequence continues at coordinate 378,940 of NW_015505631.1, forward strand.
CCTGCAGAGTAACATTAGTCTAGTCTGTGGCACAAAGGCTGTTTCTATAAAGTTGGGCAGTTCCAACCATTACACCAAATACACAACATAATGTTCTTTTTAGCAACGTCATATGACACCTTTAATGTTTTATTAAATGACACTTTGTGCAGTTTCTTTGGAACAATATGTACAATAATACATTTACATTTTTATTATTTACATATATAAATAATGCATTTAAAGATGGAACAGATTTGCCAAAATAAGCCTGTTTTCAAACACACAGCTTATAACACAGGGATACGATGTCTTGAAAGTGCCGAAAAGTCAGTCATAATCTATAAACTGGTTGTAGCTATTTTTGCAATTTAGATGTTAAAATAATTGTTTAATAAATGTTTTAAAAGCACCACACAATATTTTTTTTTTGTAATAAAAATTAAATATTTTTAAAAATATATTTCAAAATGCCTTTCAGGGCCAAAAATAAATAAATTTGAATTGCACAATAGCAGTAATTTCAAATGAGAATAGCCTACTAGAGAGAAATGCTTTTTAAAAAATTATATATATAGTATATTTTGAAATATATAAAAAAAACATGTTTCAAGTTGTTATGATTAAATTATTTCATAATTTGTTATTTTATTATTTATTAATGTTTACTTTTTTATATATAATTATATTAAAATATCTATATAAAAAAAAGTAATAATTTTTAATTCTAATTTTTGGAATATGTGAATACATTTGTGAATACTTTTTTTTTAATTGAAATAAAATATAACTAAATTATTTGTAAAAAATGAAAATATATAAAAAAAATAAAAAGATAAAATTACATATATATGTATGTGTGTGTGTGTGTATCAGTAATATATTTTTTTAATAATTTAAAATGTATATTTTTTTGTTTGGCTATTTGACATGTTTTATTTATTTATTTATTTTGGCCACATGAGTAGGATCAGTCTTAACACTTCAGGGGAAACAATCTATAAATTGGCTTACTTATTTTAACATCAAAGTAACAACACACTTCACCTTTAAATCAGTCAAGAATAACAGGCATACGCATAGCTCATTTTCTGCATTTCTCTCACCATCAATGTCTGTGGTGCAATTTTTGCCACTTCCTGGACACTAAAATTTAAGAAGTCTCTATCATGCACCCTCCATCAAACACGTACACAAACCTTCAGAAAACCACACTGTCAATTCCCAGATAAGCATCGGCCTTTAAAAGTGAAAACCTTTCAAATATTTACGTGACGTGTTTGAGAGCGGCGCTTCTGTTGACCTTCATACATGCGGCTCGTTTATCCCAGTGATCAATGTCCTTATACTGTTTTCTGTTTATATTGAATAAAGTGAATGATGACAAGTTTGTTATAAAGATGAGCTCACAGTATGGATGAATAAACACTATACAAAAGGAAGTTTATCCTCTGTTTGCCGACACTCAGTTCGGTCATTTATGTACACAGGTTTGGCTACAGTGTTTTCCTTTTCTTACTAAGATAACACTCTACACGTGAGTTGTGTTGTTTTGGCAATCCTTGTTACCTCTGTCACCTTACAAGGAAGTGGAGTAATGTTTACCATGCTGCATTTGTGTACAAAAATAATTGCACAGCCATTTCCTTGCCTACATGAAACCATTGGTCAAAGTGCGTTTGTGACCTCTTGTGGTTTCGGCAGACTGTTTTTCTCAGTTTCAGGATGCTCCTTCTTGGAGCTCCATAGGATTTGTGGACACCAACATCTACCCCAAATGCCCCTCACCATCGCCCCAATTGTGTTTCTAAAAGCCGCAGAGGTGAAGTAAAAAATAATCGGGTCCAAACAAGCATTGAACGTGCTGAGAAGAAGGGCTTTGTCTCTCCAAGCTGGGCTTGACTTGGTTATGAAACCGACCACATGGGAGACGTTGTAGGGTCCAAAACAGAGCACAAACACCAACAACGTCCCCAAAGCCAATCCAATCGCCCGCAGCTTTCTCCGTCGGCCGATGTTTGGCAGCCTCGAAAGGATGCGGATGAAGTTTATGTAGCAGAAGCTGCAAATAAACAAGGGAACGCAGAAGAGAACAATGCACAACTCCAAGCGTACGGGCAAGAGGATCTCGAGTTGAGCGTCGGTGAATCCTTCGTAGCAGACGTTTCGGGATGGCGGGACCGTCCCGGATGGGTTGTAGTAGGGCACGATGTAGACAATGCTGAGATGGAGGATGGAAAACCCCCAGATGAAGATACTGGCGGACACGGCATAGATGGGTCTTCTCCGCAGGGAGTGCTGGATTGGGAACGCGACGCCGAGGTAGCGCTCCACGCTCACCGCGGTCAAGAAGAAGGTGCTGTTGTAGATGGTCATGTAGAAGACAAAGCCAGACAGCGGACACAGAAAGTATTCAATATTCCATACCATATTATTGGCCACTTCTTGCATCTTAAAGGGGAGGAAGATGAGGAAGAGCAAGTCTGAGATGATCAGGTTGAGAAGGAGGATGTCGATGGGTGCCGGCTTCCTCCAAATCTTGCGGCTGAGCGTGTAGAAGGCCAAGACGTTGGTGGGGAAGCCGGTGAGGAAGGTGACGATGTAGACGGTGAGGCACAGATAATAATCACAGTGTTGCATGGTTGCTGTGTTCCATACAGTCCACAGGAGGAGGAGGCTTCAGTAGAGCTGGACGTTTCAAACCTGGAAATTTGATGCAGTGTTAAAATCATGAAAAATGTCAATAATATAAATCAGGGGTCTCCAGTCCTGCTCCTAGAGAACCAGACATCCTGCAGAGTTTGGTCCCCCAGCACACTTGCCTGGAAGTTTCTAGTAATCATAAAGCTTCTTAATTGCTACTATTTAAAATTAAAACCATATTATAACCATATATTTCTTAACAATTTTTGCTTAAATGACTTCTGATTAAATTCGGAAAAGGATAAACTCACATTAGACTCTGATAACCGGCTAGTTTTTACTTTAGATGACCAATTGTATCTTCAATGACGTTTTCTAAAAAATTCTTTACTCTCACTTACAACAAAAGCAACCACTGTCTAAATTCCTTAAATACTTTCTCCCGAGTGTGCCCGAGCATCAGATGTTTCATCGGCGACATCTGATCTTATTTTCCTCAATACTTTTTAATAAATGCTTACTGTTGCTTTGAACAAAACCATCAATATTTGAAACGCTCAATAGAATAAAAATGAATAAATATTCAAAATCTCTTAACAGAAAAAACAACCAATATTTAAATGTCTTCATGGAACAAAATTGGCCTATATTTAAAGTTTTTAACAAGGCAAAACCAGCCAATATTTAAAATCGCTTAATAGAACAAAGCCTACCAATATTTAAAATCTCTTAATAGAAAGCCGACCAATATTTAAATCTCTTGATAGAACAAAGCTGACCAATATTTAAAATCTCTTAATAGAACAAAGCCTACCAATATTTAAAGATCTCTTAATAGAACAAATCCGACCAGTATTTAAAATCTCTTTATGAAACAAATCTGACCAATATTTAAATCTCTAAATAGAATAAAACAATCAATACTTAAATCTCTTAATGGAACAAAACCAACTAATATTTAAAATCTCTTAATAGAAAGCCGACCAATATTTAAATCTCTTGATAGAACAAAGCTGACCAATATTTAAAATCTCTTAATAGAACAAACCCGACCAATATTTAAAAATCTCTTAATAGAATAAACCCGACCAATATTTAAAAATCTCTTAATAGAACAAAGCCTACCAATATTTAAAGATCTCTTAATAGAACAAATCCGACCAGTATTTAAAATCTCTTTATGAAACAAATCTGACCAATATTTAAATCTCTAAATAGAATAAAACAACCAATACTTAAATCTCTTAATGGAACAAAACCAACTAATATTTAAATATCAAAACCGACCAACCTTTAAATTTGTCTTTGAATACTCAGAAGTGTGCCCGACCACTGCGGCACTAATATGTGTGCTAGACAACACTATAAATACAATATGGCTAGATTTAAAATCTGGAGGATCACTTGTATCATCGTTTTATATTGTCATATTGCCTAGCCCTAAAAATTGCACTATGCTAAAGTGCTAAGGCATTATAGACATAACAATGCAACTTTCTGTAAAGCTGCTTTGACAAGATGCATATTTTGAAAAGCACTAATAAATTTGACTTGACTGTAACTAGCAGGTTCTGGTGTGTTTAATGATAATTGCAGGACAGTGGGCCTATAGGAGCAAGATCGGACACCCTTGACGTAGATCAAACAAGAGCTCACTGTGGTGGAATAAGAACTGCAAAACAATAACTAGATTCTATAAAACTATTGTATATGATCACCAGGCCTGGAATCTGCGCCCACAGAAAACTCTGCCAAAGATCAACACATCCCCAACTCCTTGCAGAGTATGATGATTTAAAAGTATAGAACTCTTGGCTCTGTTTAAATTGCATTGCATTGCGCAGAATTCCTAAAGATTATCCACCAAAAAAGTGCAGATTGGCCTGATGATGACACACTGTGACCAGAATTAGCAGTTATTACTGAAAAACGTCTACAGGAAGTATTCAAACGCTTTATGACGAAGGAAAAACAGAGTTATGCAAGCCTCAAAAAGTGACAATCACGCAATAACAGAACTCTTTTACAACACTAGTACGCTTAAAACCATCCCTGCTCTTATGTTGAGAAAAAAAGGCAAACTCACCGCAAAGCACACTGGACCTCTCGGCTGTGCTGTATCGACTCTCTCTTGTTTTTCAATAGAGACTAGGGTCTATCTGCTGACGGCTTCCGCACCAACTGTTTGCTTTCCATTTTCAATATTGAACACTGATAAGGGAAAATTAATAAATGTGGACTGGATCCTACACGGTGTGCTCCTCGTGCACAGTCTCTGGTGCTGTATGTGTACATGTGAGCAAGTCTATGCCATCTTATCGGGATTTATACTGCTTCAGGGTGTGTGGGAGATGTGTTTAAGGATGATGGGTGTGTGCTTGCATATGTGAGCGTGACTGGGAGGGCAATGAATCAGTCTGGTCTCGCCTTCACTTTAACACTCAGCATCAAGGCTATAACCTCTCAAAGTATGATTGTACCATGTGACTGCATTTACAATCCCAATACATCCCCCAAATCAAAAGTGTTTTTAAAAAGAGGATAAGGCTGGGAATAATGCTGTATTCCATCCAGAGTTTGATGTTTTGGATGTCTTAATTTATTTTCTTAAAATTTCTGACCTTTAAGTTGGAATGGCAAAACTCTTCAAAATAATGGTGCCACGAAGAACCTTTAATATCCATTGAATCTTTGCATTCCACAAAAGGTTCTTTATAGTGGAAAAAAGATTCTTTACACTCTTAAAAATAAAAGTGCTAAAAGGAGGTTTTCACAGCGATGCCATAGAAGAACTATTCTCGGTTCCTCAAAGAACCTTTCAGTGAACAGTTCTTAAAACAGTTCCATTTTTTCTGAACATTTTAATAATCTAAATAACCTTTTTCCCCTAAAACGAACCTTTTGTGCAATGGAAAGTTTCCATGATTTTAAAGGATCCTCATGGAGCCATCAATGCCAATAAATAATCTTTGTTTTTAAGAGTGCAGACTACTAAAATGTGAACTGTTATTTTGCGGAACCAAAAGTGGATCTTCTACCCCCTTTTGGAGCCTTTATTTTTAAGAGTGTACGGTTTAGTCATTTTTATTTATACAGCGTGTTTCACAATACATGTTGCTTTAAATCACAAGTACAGGCGACGATAACTTTGCAGATGTCCAATTGTCAACAAAGACGTCTCCTAGCGACCAAACTGTGGTGTATAACGATTCTGTTCAATGCAAGCATTTATTCTACAGCTGTACAATTATCACCTGAGGATCATTTAGTGTTTTACACTCCTGCCTCTGCAAACGTTTGCTAAACCGCTTTTATTATCATCGGCTTTGATGGATTGGTGCATTTTATTTGCTTGAAAGTTTATGATGTCATGCTTTGCCATCTTGGCAAATCAGCATTTTCTGCAAGTTCAATTGCACTTTTCCAAGTCAGAATGTGTATGAATTTGTAGTTGAATGTAATACAGCATAAGATCACTTTCAACAAGTCTTTCAGGTCTATTATTCATTCAGTATCTAAAATTACGGAAAATCCCTGTCGCTCAGCACAGAACCCTCCATGAGTAGGAAATTCATCCCTTTCACAATGACGTGCAATACACTTTACTACACATGACAATGCTGTGTTTCATAGCAAAAAGTCTGATTATGTAATGACTCATCAAGGTTGTATTGGAAAACACTCACTAGTTCATTTATTATTAGCTATAATGGGAAGAAATGAGCCAAACTGAGTCAGCAAACCTGTACGCTAATGTAATTATAGCTCATCTGGTCAGATTTTAACTAGAAAAGAGATAACCATGAGCATAACATCATCATTATTATCCATCCCTAAAAAAAAGGATCAAAAAGTCATTAAAAGCATTTGATTAGACATATAAATGTTGTCTTTCTCATTATGTAAATTCCCCACTAAACAACCAGTATTAAAATATTAAAACCTCAAAGGCCGGAAACAGATGCATTGCTAAATATCAATATCTGTATAATCTTAAAAAGACAAAAGACTTACTAAACAAGGATTTGTTCTTTTGTAAACTCCGAGGCGACACGGGACGTTGCCTCCACATCACATACGCACTCCACATTTTGGCTGGTTTCGTGGGATTGCGCCTGCTCTCCGTTCCTCTCACTGAAAAGGAACTGTAACCAACTTTTTCCTAGCAGCTCCTTGTGCTTTACTTTGTCGCCCCCTCTCATTTCGATTTCCTACGTGTCTGCGCCATAGGAAAAGTGGTAAATAGAAAAAAATAGAAAGATGGATTATAATTTCACCGTGCAGCACAGATCAAGTTAATCACATATTAAGAAAACAATTGTCGTCATAAGAAAGAGACGAGGAATGTTTCATGATGAGGGAGCCCCACTAAAGCTTACAGACTCTTGTGAATTATAGCGACAGCCATGCACAGGCCTAGTATACATCCATTGACAATGACGTATACCAGCGAGCGGCTGTGTTACAGTGTCTTTTGTATTTATGTATTATGTATTTATAGATGAAGATGCAGCTGATCATTTATTTTCTAGCAAGGAAGAGGGACTTAAATATTGCTGAAGGTTTAGCATGATTTAAGGTTATGTATATGCGTGTCTAATGCCGGGAATTGTTCTGGAATGATGTAAACATAGCATGCATGGATTTCATGCATTTCAGAGTTAGTACATCTGCTCAGACTTCATATGCATGTTTAAACAAAATGGTACTGTAAGCATTTTCTTACAAAATAGCATGCAGAAAACAAATAGATGTCAGTGATGTACAAATCAGTGATGTAACGTTACCGTTTAGCCGATCAGAGGACTTTGAGGGTCTTTCTGCCTGTCAGTCATGTTCAGGTTTGCTTACATGTCTTTGGAGGGCAGGATTTGGATGGTTTAAATCTGGCGGAAGTCAGAATCTGGCTAAAATTGCTTATAGCATATTTAATGTACCCACAAATACAGCACTAAATGAATTACATGAATACAGAACACTCAATGCACATGCATTATATTTGTACAATTAAAACAAGCTCATTTATATTATTTTTTGCATATTTTTATTCAGTAGAAATGACACATCAAGCCGTTTTCTAATCGTGAGGGAAAAAGTGCTGCGGCTCCAAATAAGCTTATCTTATCTGCTCTTGCATACAATTAACAACAATTTAACGATTACATATTTACATGCAAAAATACTATAATATAATGGAGATATGAAAAGTATTTAATAAAAGAACACACATTTGAATGCAAATAAAGGGTAAAAAAAATTCACCTTATTAAACATAATTCACGGTACAAACATAAAGGGAAAATAATCAATAATCCCAATTTTAAAGAAAAAAAATCTAAATATAAGGGCAATATATTAGAAGAAGTACTTAAATGATATAGTATGTCAGGAGAAAAGTTATTAAAATTTATTTATGCAGTGAAGTTTATGCTGCAGCAGAAACGATTTTTTTTTTAAATGATGCTAAAAGTGAAATGCAAAAACTTTCAGCTGGTTTGCAATCTGCTTGTTTGAACAATTTTAAAGGAAAAAAATCTAAATATAAGGGCAATATATTAGAAGAAGTACTTAAATGATATAGTATGTCAGGAGAAAAGTTATTAAAATTTATTTATGCAGTGAAGTTTATGCTGCAGCAGAAACGATTTTTTTTTTTAAATGATGCTAAAAGTGAAATGCAAAAACTTTCAGCTGGTTTGCAATCTGCTTGTTTGAGTGGCCCATATGGGCAGGATATAACACTGGATCAACCAATGCTGTGAATTTGAGGAAGTGTGAAATGTCATTATTTTATTTGGTGCCGCTAGTGCTGCACAAATTACACCCTTCACATTGAATGCCCATGGTGTCAAAGACACCATAAGCTCCCTGAAGGTGCATTTACCTGATAATGATACTGATCCTGACAGAAAACACTCAATAAACCTGCTTGAGCATTTGTCATTAGGATCGATATCAGACAGTGCATTAAAAACATGCCTGCTTTAGGCTGCTTCACCAGGAAGACATCCAAGGTCAACCAGAAAGCCTAAGTTGAGGGCACGCTGAACCTCAATAGAAGCAAAAATAATTATAGACTCAAGTCATTAGAGTGCAATAGCTGGGTTCCGGAAGTAAAAACCCATTCATTTACTCCATAGGGAAATTGATTTTGAAAGATAACTTATTAACCTTTAAAGACAGACCTACTGTGAGATCTAAGGTTGTTAATCAGCTTTTGTTGAAGCCATCCATTCACTTATTTTAAAATAAATGTGTTTAACAGCTGAATTCATGGTGAAAAAAGTACATTACCCATGATGCTGTACAGAAAATTCCACCAATAAAAAAAGAAAATCACAACAAAATGCCCACTCATGAAAATACGTGACAGAGTCTCGCTATGCTATCAAAATACTAAATATTTACATATATGCATATTTTGCAATACATTTTAAACATACTGTTTCACCATTAAAAGAAGATTTTCATATTTCTCCATCATTTTTTATTTGATTATGTAATTTGCAATGCTTCTTGGGACTCTAGTCCTCCCTCAGTAAAGTCGTTAAAACTTGTAACTTTGTCTAATTTTTAAATACTTTTTTGTTTCAAATCAAAGTTTGTAATGTTATGGTTCACCTCGTAGCTGGTTGGTTTGGTTCACTGCTTATAGTGCTTTAATGAAGATCCCTATAGGAAAAATGAATGGAAAAAAATACTGGAACCTCTATAGTAATAGTGGTCCATTATACAGGTCCATTAAGTCGCGCATCAGAATTGTGTTCATTTGCTTTTGGATTGATCAGCATGTGCTGACATTGCTCAACTGCAGTCAGAAGAAAACACAGAAAATACTGGCTCTTCTACAGCAGACACCTCTCAGATTGAGTCACATTTAGCAGGTCAATCGAATCAAACTCTGCGTCCCGGCTTGTGATGTTACAGAGAGCTGTCAGTCGTGCTCTGAGTTTTCGCCTCTGTACTCGAACAGTTCACCAGAGGACAATAGAGAGCTGAGCGGAAGCAGGGCTGGAGCAGCCGCCTCGACAACTCCTGAAAGACGTTCTTGAAAGTTCCTCTGAGTGCCGAAGAAGAGAAGTAGAATATGAATGGATCGAGGCACGCGTTAAACGTGCTTGTGAGCAGAGCATAAACTCGCCAGTCGGGGCTGTAGTTGCCTACATATCCAATCACGTGCGAGACGTTGTAGGGCATGAAGCAGATAATGAAGACCAGAAGTGTGCCCAACGCCATCCCGATGGCTCTATACCGTTTCTTGGCATTGATGTTGGGCAGATTGGAGAGGATGTGGATGAATTTGATGTAGCAGAAGCAGCAGATGAGGAACGGCATGGCGAAGAGCACCGCGAAAAGCTCCAGGCGAAACGGCAGGAGGATCTTGAGCTGTTCAATGCTGAATTCCTCATAACAGGTGTCCCGTGTGTACGGTGCCGTGTAGTTGGGGTTCGAACTATCGTGGTATTGCATGATGTAGACGATACTGCAGTGCGCCATGGAAATCAGCCAGAATATGACACTGGCTATCACGGCATTTCGAGAGTTACGTTTGAGCTTGTATTTAATGGGGAAGGCTACACCCAGGTAGCGCTCCACGCTGATGGCTGTCAGGTGGAAGGTGCTGTTGTAGATGGTGGAGTAGAAGATGAATCCCGACAGCGGGCAGAGGAAGTAAGGCAGCGTCCATTTCATGTTGGCCGCCTCCACCATGCGAAACGGCAGGAAAAAGAGGAAGATCAGGTCAGAGATGGTTAAACTGAATAACAGCACGTCCATTGGAGTGCAGCGCTGGCGAATCTTCTGAAAGAAGGTGTAGAAAGCCAAGACGTTGGCGGGAAGGCCTGTGATCAATGTGAATCCGTAGACCCCTAACACCAGGTTACTGAGAGCCACCGTCCACACCATCGTCACTGTAGATGCAAACCTGTAAAAGAAAAAGAAAGATTTAATTCAAGATAAACTCAGGTTTTACATCTTACATCCAATGTCAACCATGACAAACCTGTGCATTTGAACAGTGCATAACTGCAAGAACCTTTTGTGGAATGGAAAGGTTCCATAGACGTTAAAGGTTCTTCATGGAACCAAAGATGCAAATAAAGAAACTTTATTTTTTTTAAAGATCAAGGTCAAAATATAGCCATTATTTTGCACTGATTTGCAGGAGAAAATGTTATAAGACTAAGCCAGGACCAGGCAATAGTTCAATTAGGACATTTAAGTCATTTTTATTAACGTGCTTTAGAAAAAACACTTTTGAGACAAAACGGAGGCAATGATATATTTTAAGATCAGTCAGTGCAAGTTCCTTTCAGATAAAACAGCTCAGACTTACACTTCAGTCTGGGACTAGGCTTAAGCCTTGTCTGTGAAACCGGGGGTAAAAGTCTGAAACTGCAATAAAATATTGTTTTTGAAGAAGCAGGATTATTTTAGTCCAACGATCCTATAAATTTGACAAACAAAAGCACTAGGGCACTTCAAAATTAGCTAATTTATTGATGCCAAAAAAAACACAGCACAAAACATACGAGTCTGATTAAACCACACAGTTGTACGTGACACATTGAGGATGCAGTGTGTCTGGGTCAGGGGTCAAATTCTAACTAGGTTACACAGCACAGGAAATGCATCATGGAGATAGAGATGTTTCCAATAAATGATTTTGCAAAACCCTTGGAGAATATGAGTAGTGAGGTTCTTATGGTTACCATCTGTCGATAAATTAGCATTACAGGACATTTTTGGTGAATGTCTTTTTTCAAACCACAAAAATATCAGATAAACTACTCATTTGTTATATACATATTCAAACAAAAACATTTACATTAGGGCTGCATAATATATTGAAAAAAAAACACGCTGGAAAACAATGCCAAAATAAATCTGTTTAATAATGAAGAAATTGAGATTTAAAGATTAATATTGTAATTGTACAGTTGTACCAAAAATAATATACAAATAATTATTTTATTCAAATATATTTTTTATCAAATTCTATTTTTTTTGTATTATTACATTATATTTCTATATTATAATTAAATAATAATCACGGTTAAAAAAATTTGTTTAATTTTTGATCAAATTCTGTTCGATTTATGGTTGCTGAAAGAGGTTTGAATCAGTGAAGAATATACTTTGAAGAAACAGTGTCTATTATAGAATATAGTGCAAAGTTTTTCCTCAAACTTGTTCAACACTAAAAGATGGTTCACATTCAGAAAAAAAGTTTTCAGAGTAAAAACGAATATTTTAGCTTTATTATTATTATTTATGCAGGTGTTTAATTTTTGATCAAATTCTGTTCGATTTATGGTTGCTGAAAGAGGTTTGAATCAGTGAAGAATATACTTTGAAGAAACAGTGTCTATTATAGAATATAGTGCAAAGTTTTTCCTCAAACTTGATGGTTCACATTCAGAAAAAAAGTTTTCAGAGTAAAAACGAATATTTTAGCTTTATTATTATTATTTATGCAGATGCACTCCCCAAACAAGTCATTCTAGAATGATTAATTATTTCCAAATATAGCAATTCAAGTCTTCTCGTAAGTCTTCTTGTATAGAAATATTCATCTGATCGTAAGCTGGTAGCTGATTTTTTAAACATGGTAAGCTGATGGTAGCCGGTCAAGCCTGACCACTTTAATCCAAACAGTTCTTAGTGGTTTTCACGATCTAGGGCATTTTCTTAGGGGTGTTTCAGCTCCTTTATAAGACCCCTCTGTGAACCCTATGAGTTAACATACCTTTGAACATTAAAAAATGCTTTTATTAGCCAGATTTCTGTTAAATAAACGTCCAAAGTATCATGTACCATTTTAAAGTTGGTGAAGGAATGACAAGCTACAATCACGAACGAAACCAAACAAAAGAAGCAGGAAGATTTCATACCTTAAGTCAGTCCAATACCACAGACTCAGAAGTGACGATGTCTCTTTCTCTCACACATAATGCTTCTTATAATGAGGTCATTGTGACAGACACACACCTATAATGACACAACAGGAAAGAAGCAATTCTTACTTCGTTTTACTCCAAACAAGTGTAATTATTAAACACACACACAGCTATCAATTATATTTACACACAAAATAATAATATACAATGCATTTATACAATATATTATTATTATTCAATATTTATATAAATATTTATTCAAAATATTTCACATCTGAAAATTAATTCAGCTTACATGACACATTATTTATGCACACACAATAATAAGAAATAACAACAATAATAAATAATTATAATATATAAATATTACATATATATATATATATATATATATTTCACTTGCTCTAGACAGCTGAAAATCAAATTCATCTGACATTTATTTATTTCACAAGAATCTGTTTTCTGTTGTTTTGACTGTTGTTATGCGGTTGCTAAGGTGTTTTGGGTGGTTGTTTACTGGCAAAATAAAAGAGTATCTATATGATACATCAAAGTTTAATATCACAGAGGCAGTATTATTTATTTCATAACCTATGATAAAAATGCTTTATTATTTTCAATCATTTTCAAGGCAATTATTTGAGGTAAAATGCAGTTCTCTACTGTAAGGAGAAAGCGTTTTGAGATGTGATGGGATGCTCCATTGCTTCGCACATTTCTTCTTTTGCTAAACTCAAGATTGTACAATAGAGGGCAACTCGAGGTTATGTAATACTGTACAATGAAACATTTCACACATTCAATATATCTGCCTCGTACTTTCACTTCTAACTGGATGTTGTTTTAGGATAAATATAGGTTTATATTCATGTATAAAACTGACTAAGCAATTTTGGGACAAACCAGTATCCCCCCCGGAGATTGTGCTGGTGTGTTGAATAAGGGTTAATTGTGTTTAGCCTGACAGATGAGAGAAATGACTCTAGCCAAAGGCAAATTCAAGCACATGTTCAAGAAATAGTTTGCCAGGTCATTATTTACTCACCTTAATGTTGTTCCAAACCCGTATAACGTTTGTTCTTCTGTGTAAAAGCATAGTTAGGCCGAATGTTTACACTTTTCCATACCGTGAAAGTAAATGAGGACTGAAGTTGTGGAGAATCAACAGCATAAAAGTAGCTCATATGTCTCGTACTCTACATTCAACTTATATGATAGCTTGATGTGTTCACCTCAATATTCACTTTAAATCATTCCTTCCGTCTGATCTCATTTATGCATGCACATATTGAAATGTGTTGTTGTTTACTAAAACGACAACTGAAAAAAATATAAATTAAAGCTATATAAATATATTTTGTATTTACTATTTTAGTGTTTGTTAATATTTTGAATCAATCAAATTGATCAAAAAATAATAATTTGTTACTAATGTAGATTACCGTAAATTTGCAAAAATTGCTAAAAATAAAATTCAAACTCGTACTCTACATTCAACTTATATGATAGCTTGATGTGTTCACCTCAATATTCACTTTAAATCATTCCTTCCGTCTGATCTCATTTATGCATGTACATATTGAAATGTGTTGTTGTTTACTAAAACGACAACTGAAAAAAATATAAATTAAAGCTATATAAATATATTTTGTATTTACTATTTTAGTGTTTGTTAATATTTTGAATCAATCAAATTGATCAAAAAATAATAATTTGTTACTAATGTAGATTACCGTAAATTTGCAAAAATTGCTAAAAATAAAATTCAAATTCAAAATATTAATAAATATAAAAATTGTGTGTGTGTATATATATATATATATATATATATATTAGTATTTATTAATATTTTGAATTTGATTTTATATATATTTTTAGTTATTTACTTTACAGCAATCTAACTATGAAAAAATACTTCTAAAAGTATGTATTAATCATAATGTTTATTTCAAAAAGTATGCATTATTAAAGTTGTATCTGTTAATATTATTTAATGAAACTAACATGAACTAACATTGAACAGTTGTGTTTTTATTAACTAAGGTTTACAAAGATTAATAAATTCTGTAACAAATGTACTGTTCATTGGTAGTTGTAGGTTAATGCATTAACTAAGATTGACTAATGGGAGTGTATTGCAAAGTGTCACCAACACAATTATTTAAAAAAAATGAAATTTAAAATGAAAATTAACAATATTTTTAATCCAATTTAAAATATGAATAAATACTAAAATGGTAAATTAATAATACTAAAAGAATACTGGTTGTTAGATAAATGTATGGAGATTTACAGTAGTATTTAGGGGTAAATAGGAGTAAAAAAAATGACTTGGTTGATTTCCCCATACAACATAACTACAAACACTACACAGCTTGGAATAAAACTACTGAACTACCAGATTTATCTTTCCTTTTTTTTTCGTTTTGGAGCTTGACAGACATAGATTTTCATTGCACGAGAAAGAGGATGTCCTCAAAATTTCTCCTTTTGTGTTCTACAGAAGAAAGAAAAATCACACAGGTCTGAAATGTCAAAATGTTCATTACAGGAAGAGCCAACCCCACAAATGCCCACAGAACTTTTCTAACGGTGTATGAACGTGTGACGAGACACCCGGCAGAAGCACTTCATGTCACGCTGACAAACAAAAGCCACGGAGAGCCTCTTCAGAAACGAAGGTGAAGGTGAGAGGAAGTTAAATGTGACAGACTCATCACGTCACAATGAATCGCTGCCTGGCGTTTAATCAGAGACTGTGGCAATCAGCACCGCCTCCTCTGACATTTCAGCAGATACAGTCTGTCCCGCGTGCTGAAAGATGAATCTATGTGATAATTAGACTGCTCTGTTCTGCATCTCGCCCTGTAATTACCCGGAAATCTGCTGCGTGTGTGAGTCTGTGAACGAGCAAGACAGTGTTTATTAAAACACGGCTGAATAGCATTTACCTGAACATCGCGTGGACTACTGATTGATCCGATGATTGTGCATCAGCAAAAGATCAGGACACCACCGATACTGAGCGACCACCATCTCATTAGGCATGTTGGTATTTTTAGTGATGTTTGCTAAAGTTTAAAATCAGAATTAGCCTACTGATGTAAACAAGCACCTTGCACAAGCCTAAGGCAGAAAAAAGAGCTTTCCCTGATAACACACGTACATCACGGAGACGTCTATTTGACGTCTGCATTACATCTGCGAGACGTATTTTTTAGAGTGTTTGCTCATCTGCAATGCGTCTATAGGATGTTTCCTATCGGATGTCAAAAAGATGTCTTTAAGATGTTTATGATTTAGAATGCATGTAAAACTGACATCTTAAAGACGTCTGTCAGATGTTTGTACACAGCAGATGCTTTCCAGATGAGGCGATCTTTAACAGACATCATTCAGACATCTTTTAAAGCAGGATGGATTCTGATTGGCTGCCAGTGTTTCTAATGTTCATCAGCTGGAAATAGTTCTGAAAGTGAGTCCCATAATATTGTTCCTATGTGCCGTTACCGTTTTGTTTGTTGTGTTGAATCTGCTATTCTTTCCAATTTCAGGTTATTCACACAAAGAACGATAACTATAGCATCCACACTAAAGAATGATATAATACAAGCACGCGCTGCAGTTTCGTCATCTGCCGCTTTAAATACTTGAGCTGGATTCTGATTGGCTGTAAATGTTTATATCGTTCATCAGATGGAAAAATCAGTCTGAAAGTGAGTCCAACATCTTCCTTTGTGTAGTTAGGCCTATCGTTATAGCTGTGGCGTAAACTCTGCTATTCTTTGAAATGTAGAAAGATTTTTAAAACTATCCTTATCGTTATCGTACTTGGTGTGTGAACGGACCTTATAATTAAATAAATGACCAAAATATCCCTTAAAGTTATTACAACAATATCATTCCTCTGTGTCGTTATCACTACATCTGTGGTGTTGAACCTGCTATTCTTTTAAATATAAGGCCTGTTCACATTAAGAACGATAACCATACAGTGTCCAACTCCAAACCAAAGAATCGTAACGGTCTATTATAATATAAGCGCGTTGCTATTTTGTCATCTGCCACTTTAAATACAGTATAAAGATAACGATAATTAGTGTATACTAGCCTCCACATTGATGCACAATAATGTTATTTTTATTATAAACATGCGCTAGACCTGCATTTATGATACTGTACCACCCATAGCACCCTAGCAACCACTTAGCAACGCTCCACCAGCAAACATGTTATAAAAAAAACAGTCAGAGCAGCACCACAGCACCTGCTTAGCAACAACTCAGAACTACACTAGCAGCCAACTCCACAGCAACCACCTTATATTTCATTAGCAACCGTGTAATAAACACTCACAGCACCTTAACAGTTGTCAATCAAGGAACTGGCAACCACCTCAACATTTTGCTTGGGAAAGCACCACTCTTAGCAACTTCACACAATGTTCCCTTAGTTCTTTCTGTTTACTTACCCAGAACAATATTTCAGAACGTTATTTCCTTCCCAGTAGATAACATATTGACCACATAGTGTTATCACACATTCATATATTGCTGCTTTGAGACATGTTTGTGGTTTTAACATGAACAAAACAACATTTTTACATCTGATGACAAATCTATTATCGGTTTGAACACAGCAATTCAGACTTTCAAAACTTTATCTGATCCAGTGTGGTTAATTTAAAGGTTTTTTGAAGCATTTTATTCACAGTGACTTATATATGGCACCATCTTGTGGCCTCATTTAATAAAAAAAAAAAGAGAAGGAAAAAACAGTGTAAAAATGTAAAATAAATAAATAAATTCTTAAATATAAGATTAAACAAAATAAATAAATGCACATTTTGATTAAAATCAATACATATAGTACAATACATAAATTAAAAAATTGATTTAAATCATGTATTTAACATATTTCCACATGATATTTTACCCCTTTTTTTTATATAAATTTTTCACAGTATAAACTGGGTCTTTATACATGAAAATATATAGCTGTCTTTTGTTGTTGTTAATATAATTAATCAATTTAAGTGTCTGATTATAAGGACAATTTTGTTTCATTTTGAACAATTTTGTATTATTGAATCACACAAAGTTAAGACCATGTAAATGGTAAGTTCACCTAAACATTTATAAAGGTATAGTTCACCTAAAAATGTACATTCGGTCATGATTTACTCACCTTCACGTCTTTCCTGAACATGTATGAACTTTTTCACAGAATAATGAAATCAAATAAGCTTAAGTGTTTATGTATTGTAGGTGAAATGTATTTAAAAGAACTACATGTCCCAGTTTACCAGTCACTCCTGAAATTTTGTGATTCAAGGCCTATGTGTTTGAGGAAAAATTCAAGTTTAATATTTCTTTATCTGTATTGTGCAGTGCAGATCTTTATCATGATCTTTATCTTAATGCCTCTGGAACATATGAAATATGATCAGAAAGTGTCCCACTTTACCTGGATTCCCCCTGTATCATGCAACAGGAAAGTGTGTGTTGTTTCAGACGCCTCTGCCACAGGAAAGATAGATGAGCTCTTTATAGATGCACACAGGCTAAAAAGAGATGCAGCTTTTGCTGAAGTAGAAGGAAGGCAGAGAAGACACAAACTCACGTTTAAAGTTGACAGCAGTGCTCAGAATAATACAGTAGTAATAAATAGATGTGCAGCTTATGTCCGTTATCTAGTAAACTTGCAGGGTATGATGGCAATGCACTGAAGAATGCAAGCTCACATGCAATGCAATGCACAAAAAAAAGCATTTAAGCAAAATTGTATACGATCTTTAGACTTGTTTATTTAAAGAATGCATGCATATTCGTTAGCATTTCCATTCATATTAATGGCACTTGCTCAACTAGCAAACGCAGTCCTGTAACCTGCATTCTGCCATCTTTGCTCATGGAAAATGTTTTGAGAGAATACCTGTACGATCCAATCATTTGAGCTATAAATGCAACGGCACCACATGCAGCTCGACCGCACTCTCATCTGCGCTAAAAAATTTTTTTTTTAAAAGACACACTGACACAGACACAATATAGTTGCCATTTAAACAGGTGAATAACAAAACTGTGACATTCAAATTGAATAAGAGACAGAGATAATAAATTCTGATAACCAAGTTAGGAAACTAGATGCAACTGTTCAAAATCTGCTTCAGTGACAACAAATATTCAGATTATATGTTTTAGATTAAATTAATTATTATCCATTATAAACATAACCGATGAAATAGATCAAATAAATGATTCAAAATCCAACTTGTACCTCCAAATGCTGTACCAGGAACAGGAAGTGACATCACAGGAACAGGTTTTGTTGGTCTATCTAAAGAGATGGCAGGTTAAAAACAAGCAATGCATATTGAGTGCTGTGTAAAAAATAAACAGCATTCATGCATAATGGGTGAGAAGTTCAGGATGAAGAAATGAAGAATGGATGCATAAATTGTATGAGTTTCTTTTATTAAAATATTAGTAGCAAAGAAGATTTGTTTTACAAAGTTGTTGTATTGATTATATTTATAGCACTGCTGTTATTGAATGCTGTGTATTAGTTCATATGTTAGATGTACAGTTCAGACGCAATTGCGGTTTGCACTTCAATTTGTTCACTCAAGCTCTTCATTTCATTGTGAACGAAACTGCTGCTGCAAAGATTTAGGGGTTAAATAGTCATGCAATCAGCATGGGCATGCTTGATTTTTATTCTGGAACCATTTTTAAGCTTCTCCACTTCTGTCTGTTCGTAAGGCATTGGGTTATGGTGGTGCATCTGAATTCTATTAATTGGCTTTGGACTGAATGATAAGCACTGATGATGCATACGCTGGCAAATTATTCAATTAAAAAATTGGCTTGAAATTGTTAGCGGATGTCGTCATCAGAGCTTTGTGTTCGCTCCTCTGGTTTCCCACGGTTAAATAAAGGGCGGCAGAGAGCCGAGCGGCAGCAAGGAAGGAGCAAACGCCTCACCAGCCCCTGCAACACGTTCTTGAAAGTCTCTCTGAGTGCGGAAGAAGAGAAGTAGAATATGAAAGGGTCGAGGCATGCATTCAGCGTGCTGGTGAGTAAAGCAGGTTGTCTCCATTCAGAGCTGTAGCCATTTACGAATCCCTCCACGTGTGAGATGTTGAAGGGCATGAAACAGATAACAAAGACCAGAAGCGTGCCCAACGCCATCCCGATGGCTCTATACCGCTTCTTGGCATTGACGCTGGACAGACGGGAAAGTATGCGGATGCACTGGATATAGCAGAAGCAGCAGATGAGGAATGGGATGCAGAAGAAGACGACAGAAAGCTCCAGACGAAACGGCAAGAGGATCTGGAGTTGTTCAACAGTGAATTCTTCATAACAGGTATTACGTTTGGATGGATCAGTGATGTTGGGCTTAAAATAGTTGTGGTATTGCATGATGTAGACGATACTACAGTGTACCATTGACACCACCGAGAATATGACGCAGGCTATCACGGCACTTCTGGGATTACGCTTGAGTTTGTATTTAATGGGGAAAGCTACAGCCAGGTAGCGCTCCACGCTGATGGCCGTCAGGTGAAGGACGCTGTTGGCGATGACCGAGTAGAAGATGAATCCCGACAGCGGGCAGAGGAAGTAAGGCAGCGTCCATTTCATGTTGGCCGCCTCCACCATGCGAAACGGCAGGAAAAAGAGGAAGATCAGGTCAGAGATGGTTAAACTGAATAACAGCACGTCTATTGGGGTGCAGCGCTGGTGAATCTTCTGAAAGAAGGTGTAGAAAGCCAAGAAGTTGGCGGGAAGGCCTGTGATCAATGTGAATCCATAGACCGCTAACACCAGGTTACTGAGAGCCACCGTCCACACCATCGTCACTAGATGCCACCAACACTCTGTAAGAAAAGAAAATGCAATTAGTTTAATGTTAAGTTTCATGCCGTTTACAACGGAAGTCCATTTCCTGCACATAAGGGGAAAAAATCATGCTTTGGAAAATATGAGATAGCATAAGATTAAAAAGTCAAACTATCTATTTGATTGATGAAAAAATTAATTATGAGATAAAAAGTCAAAATTCTGACATACTAAGTCATAATTATGAGATAAAAGTCTTATGACAGTCAATTATGAGACAAAGTATAATTATGAGACAAAGCATAATTATGACATGTCAGTTATGAGATGAAGTCGAAATTGACATACTAAGTCATAATTATGAGATAAAGACAATTATGACAAAAGTCGTGAGATAAAAAAGTTGAAAATGTGACATTATAAGTCATAATTATGACAGTCAAAATGTTTAGTCTAATGTGATTAGTCATAATTAATACTTGGTATATCATACTTTTAACATTTTATCTCCTAATTATAACTTAGTAGGTAAATTTAAGCTTTTTATATGATAATTAGGATTTACCAAAGCATGACATTTTTATGGGCTTCCATAGCTTACATCTTAAAAAGTGTGTTAACTGATTTCAGATGATCTTCTGATTTTCACCATTTTGCTCATTCACAGGCATTTCTGAACATTTTGCACTGATATCTGCCAGTTACGTCATTTTAAATGTGGTGGTGATACACAAAATACTCATTCCAATACTTACAAACAAGTGTTTGTTAAAGATATGCTACACACACACAACGATTTGGTAACACTTTACAATACAGTTTTGTTTGTTAACATTAACTACATTAGTAAACATGAACAATAATTATATAGCATTTATTAATGTTAGTTAATATTAAGTTCAAAACTTTCTATTACATTATTCAAATTTAAAGTTGTATCTGTTAACATTAGTTAATGTACTGTGAATTAACATGAACATTTTTATTAACTAACATTAAAAAAGATGAATAAATGCTGTAAAAATATATCGTTCTTTGTTAGTTCATGTTATTTAATGCATTAACTAATGTTAACAAATGAGACCTTATTGTAAAGTGTTACCAAAAGTATTAATGATCTATAATCATTTTTTAAAATGATTTTAATGATCTATAAGCATTTGAAATAATTATATAAAACTATATTACCAGTACAGTACATATTAACTTATTTTATGCATTCGTTTGTCGTTCTAACTAACTGAACTGAGCAGTAAAGGCAGTTGAAATACCTGCTAAGTTTATTTTTGGATAATGAGATTTGGATAATAAGATTTGATAATGCACTTTTAAAGATATAAGAAAATTACTGTTTTTTTACTGTTACCGTTACCAACATTAGTCAAAAGGTGGCGCTATAGAGCGTCTGCTCCACGCCCATTTATTTATGAGCTTTTGCTAACTATCATTAATGCTGATGTGTATGTCATTGCCATGGCAACACCATTTAAGATATCAAGAATCCATTCCCAGTTTTACATCTGCCGTGTTTTGACATTATTCTGATGTCATTATTTTTCACAAAACCCAAAATAGCCAACTTCCTGTTGGGCGGAGCTAATGACATGCAGTGCAAAAGTTGTTCGGCTTGATGATATCTGTATGTGTACCGAGTTTCACATGTATACTTGCAAGAATGTATGATTATATTGCCATCCGCATTCCAGGGGGAGCTGTAGAGTTCCCTTGCCCCGCCCGAGTTTATGAGCATGTTAAGGGCCTCAAAAACCTTGACAAAATAATGATAATAATGATGATAAGAATCTTAAGGAAAACAAAAGAGCAGAATTGTGAATGTGCGTATGTGCTATTTTACAGATGAAAGTTTTGCTAAGTTATTTATCAAAATATGGCCCTGATGACCTTCAAGCAAGAGCAATACATGCAATACTCCAGAATTCAAAGTGTCTCACAGTTACATTTAAATAGTGTGTTTAACTGATGCATGCTGAGGTTCTGTTATACCTGTCTCTTCAGAAAAAAAACACCATCATTTATACACGACAGGAAGGTGATCTCCTCTATACTAAAAATTGGCAAGCAATGCTTTGGCATAGTCCTACCATCATTTTATTGTTTTTAGTATCAGTGAAATACTTTACGAAGAGTTATTCTCATTAATGTAATTGTTCTCTACAGGTACAGGTATCTAATCTAGTATCTTGACCACACAATTGAACTTTAGGCGAGTAATGGAATCCTACTTATTAATGGCAATAAAAACAGTTCAATACAGATGGGACTGATGAAACCAAACAACTCTGCTACATATGCATCTACTGTATGTTTGAAATAATAAAAAAGCATGCAGTAAGTGTAAGACAGGCTCCAGTCAATTCTAAATATATTGTATTGCATCTCAGGAAATGCATATAGAGACTTATCACACGATCAGGTGTTATTACTGAGAAAAAAAATAATTCCGCAACACACATACAGAGATCAGAATGCATGCTTAGGTTATACATTTCCAGACCATGTTTGGAATATCTAACAATTGATTTATCCTTTTGATTTTGATTTGAGTTATCCTTTTTACATTTACTACAAGCTACTAAAAAATATTAATACTTAAAATAATTTCCATAGAATACGAATTTAGCTGCATATGAATGTGAGATGTGAAAAGGGGAATACCAGCAATGCAAAATGAAGGTTATAAGTGATAATGTGAAGAAAAATAAACTGAAAAACATGTATGAGAGAATTAACCATAGAGAATTGTATAGAGATAGATAGATAGATAGATAGATAGATAGATAGATAGATGCATGCAATGTTATAGCAACATCTGTTTCAGAACAATTTAATTTTTTAGATACATGCATGTACAAATACATTTGTAAATGTAAAGAAATGTTTCATTCTCACAAGCAATGAAAAAGAATTCCTCAAAATAATTTTAGCATTTGATGCTTTTTTTGTGTAAATATTAAAATGCCTATTATCTTGTATTTGAGGAACCCATATTTATAAATGTGATTTTATGAATTATATTTAAATGTTTTCTCTGTAGCTATAGAGATTTTCTGATCAAAACCAAAACAGTTTACCTGATGAAGCATTAGTCTTCAAAGAAATCATCATCACAAACCAATCTAAAAAAACAGTAGTAGCAAAATATTGTATACCTTAATAACTCAGTCCAGTACCAAAGATTCAAAAGTGATAACGTGATGCTCCGCAAGTATTTAATGATTTTCCTCGATGTCACTTTGACTCATGCTGCACCTACGATGACAAAACAGGAAAGAAGCAACACATTTTTCATTTCACAGAAAGAGGTGAACTTATTTTCTAAACAGCAAGGAACACATTTTTTGTGCACTGCATGTCTATAAATACATGCACACTGAACTGATATTAATGTATTCTGTGCTTGCAATTACTAGAAAGCTTTTTGTTGAAAGGGTAGTTGTTTCTTCTACAAACCTCTTCTTGAGAATTCACTGCGACTTCAGTTGTGCTCCATTACTTCAGTTGCAAATTGATTTCTGTGTCTAACTTCGAGAAATCTTGTATTAAAGATGCAATGAAGAACAAAGCGATGAAAACTGAGAGAATTTATTTGTAAAAACCTCAAAGTATACCATCTGACCAAACATTTGCTTTTCATCATATTTTTGCAAGGCCTGTCAACAACCTATTTTACTTAAACTCATTAGCATTTTCCACATCATTAACATAAAAATGTAAGAGCTTCATTAAGTACACGTTCGTTAGGTGGGTCTCCTTCATACTCAAATGCGTAATCCATCCACAAAAGCACCGTAGCGGATCGCACTAATTGAGCGGCGCTACAAGAAGCATCTGTGAGCAGAAAGCTGAATAAATAGTTGCAAGAGGACAAACCGTGGCAGTCCCATTATTTATCATTTAGTAGTTCAAACTCTGCCAGCCATCCTAATTCATTTGGATTTTGTTCAAGTCTTCCTGTCTGTGGAAAAACACTGCATTGTGTTTTATTTTCAGACACTTGAGCACAAGAAAAATCCCAAAGCAGCATTGTTCCGACGGATGAAATTCACACAGTGTCCTGTTCAACAGCCGCGGCTTTCACGTGCCTACATGACAGCTGTGCAGGAGAAACAAAAAGATCAGTCTTTTTATCAATAATGCGGTCTCTCCGACAAAACACAAAGATTTGTATGGCACAATAAGCCGAGGGCCGGAGGAATGGCTGAGCCTTTGTTTCTTTCCACCACAGAGACATTGTGCTGTGGACGAAAGTTTTTCGCAGTGCAAATAGCGTCGAGCCAGACGAGCGCTGCATTTTCTCAACGTCTGGGTCTGCCTCTGTGGACCTGAGGGAGAGAAGGAGGAGAAAAGAAAGAACAAAATGCTTCATTTGATATAAATCATGTCTAAAGGCCCTTTCAACATGACTCGAGTCACCGTTGGCCAGTGAACTGAACTCAGCATCAGTGACAGCGTTGGCCCAAGCTCAATTCAACTTCAACCCCATTCGCTGACCTTTTCAATGATTTTGAAAGCCAATGATTAGCAGACGATTTGCATGATGTATGAAAAGTCTGCCTGTGCAATGACAAGTCCAACTCTGCATTCAAATGAATCATTTAGAATAAAAGGAACTAAAAAATGTTATAACAACTGACAAATGTTAAGGTCTTGAATGCATCATCATGCGTTTTTGTGCATTTACAATGATCTTATTTTCTTTTTTATATATATATATTTTCTTTTTATATGTTTATATATTTTTAACAATTTCACATCCTTTCCTGCTTGTTTGGAAATCTTTCCATGTAACTTGTAATTGTAATTTTGCCCATGAGAGTCAAGTCAAACTGAAAGTCTGAATAGAAACTAATTTGGTAACACTTTACAATAAGGTCTCATTTATAAACATTGAACAATACTTTTACAGCATTTATTAATCTTAGTTTATGTCATCTTACTCAACACTTACTAACACATGTTTAAAATCAAAAGATAGATATTGCACTAAAAAGAACGATCAATTTTTATATTAAAAAAAGATTCATAAATGCTGTAAAAACATTGCATATCAGCTAATGCATTAATGTTATCAATTGACCTAATTTAAAACATCAAGAGCATCCAGAAACAATAACTTTTTTCTTTCTACAATGGCTTTCAAACAATCACCAGATTCTCTTCCAGATTCAAATGTGTGGTTTTACGTATTCACACCTAGCGACCTCGTAAAATTTATTTTCTGTGATGCAGTCTGCAGCATTTTTCACACTGAGGTTCAAACGGAGCGCTAAAGTCTTGATGCGAGTCATTTGAAAGAGCTTTAACATATTCACATACTCATAAGTGACTTATTTGGAAACACTCTACATTGGTGAAACACAAATAGCATGTGTTAATCTTACATTAGCTTGCTGCTGAGCTGACAATGCGGTATTCTAATAAGCATAAATATACACTCTTAAGAATAAAAGCTAAAGGCTGTTTTCGCAGTGATGGCATAGAACAACCATTTCAGGTTCCCCCCCCCCCCCCGAAAAAACTTTCAAGAAACAAGTTTTTCCAGGTTTTTTTACTTAGTGTGAAGAACATTTTAATAATTTAAAGAACCCTTTTTCACTATAAAGAACCTTTTGTGCAATGAAAAGATTCTATGGATGTTAACGTTTATTCATGGAGCCAAAATTGGCAGTAAAATTTTTAATCTATACTTTTTATAATTATCCATTTCAATTGATTTGTCATCTTGAATTTAACGTGAACATCTTGGATTTGGAACATCATTCATGTCAAGTGTCCATGATATATAAAAAACACTGACTATAGAGGTGGCTGACTGGAACAGAGAGTCACTAAAATATGGATATAAATACTGCACTGTAAAAACATTCCACCCAATTCAACAACTCCAGTCCATCAATTAAAATATTATGAAGCAAAAAGCTGCATGTTTGTAATAAACAAATCCATTATTAAGACATTTTTAACTTCAAACCATTGCTTCTGGCTAAAATATGAGACCATAATTCATAATATTGCTTTCTCCAGTAAAAATGTAGTCTTGTATGAATCAGGAGAGAAATCTGCACATTTAAGCACTTCTGAAAACAAGTGAAAACAGTCCTTTCTTTTTGATGTGAATTTTGATGTGAGAGACAACAGGAGATAGACTTTTTCACCAGCATTATTATGGATTATGGACTCATATTTCAGACAGAAGCAACAGCATAAAGTTAAGCAATTTAAAGCGTCTAAATGATGGATGTGTTTCTTACAAACACATAGATTTTCAATTCACAAGTTATTAACTGATGGACTGGAGTGGTGTGGATTATTGTGATGTTTTTATCAGCTGTTTGGACTCTCATTCTGATGGCACCCATTCACTGCAGATGATCCATTGCTGAGCAAGTGATGCAATGCTACATTTCTCCAAATCTGATGAAGAAACAAACTCATCAACTATTTCTTTAACATTTTAAATATAATCAAATTGGCTTTTAAACTCATTTTCTAAAAATCTTGTCTAGTTGAATCTTGTATAACTTAAAAATGAAGTTGAAATTATTTTGATGGGTTAAAGTAATGGAAAAATATCCAGTGTATCATGACATGGTCACTGCATTAAATGCATCAGCCATAAAATGTGTTGTTGAAGATGCATTTCACTCATATAAAGCAGTATCAAGTTGCATACCTGTCGCATGTGTGTTGGGTGTCCATGCATGGTTGCATGCATGGGATGCACTCCTGGCATTCGCTGAGGGCTCGTATGCAACACTTGAGTCTGCTTGTGCACGTTTGGAGATCTGTGTCTACGTTGCACGGTGACAGGCTGGATGGTGCGTGGCTGCTGCATGCGTTCACGAGGAAGTTTCTGGAACTCGTCCGGCCGCAGCACCGGAGGTGGAGCAGGAGGCATCTGCCCCACTTTGTTAAGCTGCTGGATGGGTTGAGAAGGTCCAGGGTTCTGCAAGGCAGCTTGAGACTGCTGGATCCAGTTGGTGAAAGGGTTATTGATCTGGGCGGTGTGTTGGCGTAGTGCAGCCTCAGTGAGAGGAATGGATGGCTGAGGCACGGTCTGATTTGGTCTGGTGCCAGTTTGTGTTTCAGGTATGATTGTTCCTCTTGGTAGACCAATGGGGATTGGAGTCTGACCCTGAGAGGTTTGGGTTTGAGGTATTGCGGTCTGGATTTGAGATTGGGCTTGCGGTTGGGTGCTTAAGTTCTGTTGGACCACTTGCCTTTGCACATTTGGTTCCAATTGAGAGTCGTTGAGCACGATTGGTCTCTGGAGGTCTCTTCTTTGGGGAGGAGCAGCTTGGGTCAACCTTCCCAAAGGTTCAGTTTCCCGATATCTCAGACCAGAACGATCCCTCCGTGCATCTCGTTGTGGCCAATCTGAAGATACACTACTGTCTGAACTATAGACGTCGGGGTTGGGATACGCCGGCGTTCCCTGCAAACGGTCCAAAGGCATCTGTTGGAGGTGCGCTCTGGAGTCATTGAACTGGTTGTTGGTCTGAAGGGGGTTTGAACGTTGACCTCGCTCTTCTGCTGATGATCTTGAGTTGGCAGTTTGGCGGTTTGCATTGGTTTGGTTGGTAGGGTGCGAGTATCCAGTCTGAATGAAGCTGTTGGGCTGACGAGAACCATTTGATGAAGCATTATTGAGCATTGTTTGTGTTTGATTACCCAATCTCAAAGGGTCAGAGTTCAGCAAGCCAGTCTGAGAATTATTTTGATGGTTGGCGTTAGTATGTTGACTCTGTAGTGCACTTTCTCCATGATCTGCATGTTGCTGGACCACCTGATTTGCTTCTGGAGGGTATGTGTTCAAGTTGACATGCACCGTTTGAGGTTGTGAATTATTAAACTGGTCGGTTCGTGGCAAGGTGTTGAGGTTTACATGAACTGTATGGGCAAGCGCACCAGGCTGAGAACTGCCCGTTTGTATGAGAATATTGGGATTGTGTTGGACAGGCTGTAGGAACGACCTCTGAGGGTCATTGTTTGGATATGACTTGTTTTGATGCCCATTGTCTGGGACTGTACTGAAGTTGTGTTGGAATGCATCGGTGTGCAGATGGCCATTATGATGGAGTGGGTTGGAGTTGCTGGGCATGTTTTGTGACATTGTGTTTATGTTCCCATTGTTGTTATTGGGAACAGCAGTGAAGTTTTGTGGGAGTGAGTTGTGTAATGTGGGATCACGGTGGTTTTCATTGACAAGAGCTCTGTTTGCAATCTGTGGAGAGGGAACATGTGAAAAGAGGTATTATTGTACATTAAAAAAGATGTTAAGGCTGGGCAATATCATGTACTTTGCAATGATTGCAAGGTGCTTTTATGTGGCCATTAGGTTTAGCAAAATACATTAAACTGGTTTTGTAATTCTTTCCTTGCAAATAATGAGTATAAGAGTGTTAATATAAAGATGTTTTAATAGCATCTTAACTCTTTCCCCGCCAGCATTTTTGATAATTTTCACTAAAATATCATGGCCCCCAGAATATTTTGTTGTATGAATATCTGAACATGCAATAAATCAAAATAAAGAACAGAGCCTCTACTTTTAAACATTAAAAAATCAGTTTCATTCTAGCTTCAAGCATTCTTTTTTTATCAACACTTGAATGTAGGTAAGTTTCATAAAAAATAGCAACATTTTGATCAAAAAGCTGAGAAAATCAAAGACTACATCTGGATCATATTCAGTTCTATGATCAAAGCATAGGTGCAGTAGATCGCTTCCATCAACACCCCCAAAGCTTCACAGTCCTTTACCACTTCCGCGATCGACATTTCACTCGGTAACATTCTTCTAACTTCTAATATATTAGAAGATGTTGCCCCCATCAAATTGAAAAAGTTTAGAGAAAACGTACTCCGCCATGGTACAACAGTAATACCCACTCTCTCGAGAAAGAAACTCATAGTCTTGAGCGCAAATGGAGAAAAACTAACTTGGAAGTTTTTAGAATTGCGTGGAAAAACAGTATGTCCAGCTATAGACAGGCTCTAAAAGCTGCCAGGGCCAAGCATATCCACAAACTCATAGAAAATAACCAAAACAACCCTAGGTTTTTATTTAGCACAGTGGCTAGAGAGGTCTACACGGGTCCAAAAATTTGTACCTGAACCCGAAGAGACCCGTAAATGTGCTACACTGAACCGACCCGGACCCGTCTATTATTTTGAAAGATGGACCCGAACCCGGCCAGGAAGACACAGACCCGACTGGACCTGATCGGTACATATTCCACAGCAAATTGCTATTAACAAGTCGATAAACAAGTTGCGAAAATTAAACTTTTTGTCTTAATGTAAGAAGCCTTCTCCCTTGTACCTGACTGTGATGCACACAATCCTCCTTGCCAAGAAAGTTCCATCCGTGTTATTCCTCTCTTGCCAATTGAAATGCGTAGGCCTAATCCACTCATTATTGCAGTTTCAAAAGTCCACTTGCTGTCACAGTGACGGATGACAAATGCGACTTTGCAGTTTTGCATTTTTTGTATCTCGAGTCAACTTGCATAATAATTTAGACGGTTTGCCCATTTGGATTATAATAACGATTGCTCGTCCAGTGCATGGCTGCTGACGTTAACTTTACTTATTTGCTGTCATCGCTGTGCTCTCTGAGCCGAGTCTGAGCAAAAATTTTAGATATAACAACAAGATGGGTCATTCATAATATTATTAAAAGAATAATCAATAATAACTCACATCACTCATGAAGGTATCCATTATCACCGTGCGTGTGCATTAACTCCGCACACCTTGATTCTGATGACGTCGCTCGTGAGTTTTTTTTTCCCCACCTTATTTCAAATTACCGACTCACACTTTTCTCATCCTAATTTTACAAGTTGAAAGTTACAAAACAACACATGCACAGCGCTGACTGACTCTGATAACGGCCGGGTGTTCTCAGAGTCCGATCGACTCGGGTATTACACACAATGTTAAACAGACCCGGGACTCGAAGTAATAGATTGGGACACGACCCGGACCCGGCTGACCATTTAAAATATATATCCCGGGTCGGGTCCCGGGTCCTCGGGTCTCGGGTCCTCCGTGTAGACCTCTAGTCCAAAATGCAGCGGCTAGAGTCCTTACCAGGTCAAGAAAATATGATCATATTACCCCAATTTTACAGTCTCTGCACTGACTACCTATTAAGTTCCGTATCAGTTACAAAATATTATTATTTACCTTTAAGACCCTTAATGGGTTAGCTCCTGCGTACCTAACTAGTCTTCTACCACGCTACAATCCATCACGCTCCCTAAGGTCGCAAAACTCTGGACTTTTGGTAGTACCTAGGATAGCAAAGTAATCTAAATCTAGATTAAAGACACATCTCTTTGGCCAAGCATTCAAATAATGCATCTCATAATCTCATACTGCAGTTATATCTGATCAAATGCACATTATTATTCTTTAGCTTGGGTTGACCAAATAAATGTTGCTTGGTTGGAAGAGCAGCTACACTAATTATGTCTCTATTTGTTTCTCTGTTTTTTGCCACGGGATGTAACTAGGATTTACACAAGCTTCAGTCTGGATCCAGAACACCTGAGAAGAGATGATGCAAGCCCTCAGAGGACCTCAGATGATGCCAACCATGAAACAACATACAGAACTACCACATTTTGCTATAAGTTTGATTGCATCATATAATAATTGCTGTTAATAGTGTTCATCGTCTGTTTTATTACGTCTTTAATTGATTTTTCAATACATTTCTGCCATATGTACATTAACTGACAGTCACCACTGATAAACTACCACTAAATATTGTAGAAACTTAATTTGCTGTAAAGTTGCTTTGCAACGATTTGTATCGTGAAAAGCGCTATATAAATAAACTTGAATTGAATTGAATTGAATTAGGCAGTTTTCATTTATATGCTGATCACATTATTTTTCATATGCATCTGCTTACATATGCTCGTTTCTGCATTTTCCTCGCCTGTGTTTTTGATCGGGAGATGTGTAATAGCGCCCCGAGCGTATAACAGTGAAAACACTGTTTGTTTACATGATCTATAAAAATGTTCACATTATCTCTGTGTGCCACTGTTCATGGTAAGCAAATGTTGCTGATTATCACTTTGATAATATATTGGTTCATACAAACAAAAATGAAATATGATTCTTCCTTGTAAAGTTTAGTGCAAAAAAAAATAATTATATTTCTGCAATATTTTGTTATTTAAAAATATATATATTTAATATATATTATATAAAATTGTGTGTATATATATATATATATATATATATATATATATATATATAACTAATATTATTATATTAATAATAATTATTATTATTATGAGTGTGCTTAACAACACTCTGGGAAGTCAGAGTGGAAGTAATAATTTAGTGGTCATGCATAATCAGCCAATTGTAGCCTATGTTATTATGCCATGTAATTTATCGGTTGAAATGTCCAGAGAAGGCAACGTTTGATGACAAAAGAATAACATCAAGGACCTTGATAACACTTATCCCCTTCCATATCTGTGCTCTGCATTATGAATAATTATTATTATTCTTATTGTTAATCATTTTCTTTTATGTAATATATTATATATTTAATATTATTTATATTTTCAAACAACATATGAATCAAATCTATTTTAAAATAGTTTATTATTTTATATTATTTTTAATATTTTAGACTATTTATTTACTATTTAACAATAATAATAATAATATTTTTTAAATATTTGATTTTTTACAAATAATTACAATAACTATTAATATATATATATATATATATATATATATATATATATATATATATATATATATATATATATATATATATATATATAGTAAAATTTTTCTCTTTTTTTAGCCAAATTGTCCATCCCTAAGAGGTATTATTCTACATTACACAGAACAAAATAGAAGAATGTGGCACCATCTTACTGTGGTTCCTTCATTCTGGTTTGTCTTCTGAAGTCCAATAGTATCTCGGAGTCTACGATCAACTGCAAATATGAGCATATAAGCATCAAAAAAATCATAAAACAAAACAATGAACTGAAGCATTCAAGAGAGACATACCGTTTCTTTGTCGCAGAAGCAAAATAATTACAACAATAATTATGATGAGTGCAACAACACAGGCAACAACGATCCCTGCTACGGCACCTCCGCTGAGACATGTACCTGTAAACATGATTTTTATATTTTACATATGAAGAATTAGATTAACACGCACTGCTAATATCAGAAGACAGAAATGGAGCAAAAGCATAAAGGGCAAAGAAAAAACACATCACACAAACACTGACAATGGAACCAGCAAATAGAAGTAAGTATCCTGCAAAGGAAAATCATTGTAGGAGGATGAAAATTATGACTCCTTCTAGTGAGGTGACACATGAATTTATCAATGCTGTGGCTGATTACTCCCTCTCCGGTCAAGAAAATGAATGTCAGGCCGAAGAATAAACTGACAGATGCATCCGTCACCAAAGTGCCACAGAGAGCCATTAACTCACCCACAATGGCCATGTCTATCTGCTGCTTCGATGTCACTCCTGTGACGTCATTCCGTGCAATGCAGGTGTAACGTCCACTCTGATTGGAGGAGAAGATCTGCAGACTCAGCACACCACTCCCTGATTGGCCGGTGGTCACCGGCTGGCCGTTAAGTTCCCATGAGAAGGAGGCAGGAGGTAGAGAGGCAGACGTACAGGTGAGACGCACCGTCTGTCCCACCGTAGCATCACCCCCGCCAACACACTCACTTGAGGTCTTAGTCAACTGTGGGGCATCTGGACCATCTGAGGAACCGACAAAATTATCTTGTATCACTGTATGAGTCATTTTATATCACCATAATTGTATTTCATAATATGATTATTTTTACTGGTAATTTAGTGCAAAAAATGTGATAATGGCATGTGATAATCGTTTTTTAAAAATATAAATATATATATTAATTCAGTTTATTTTCATTTTTGTATTTATAAACTAATATTAAAAACAAAATGTATTAATATAAATATTAATATTAATTACATATTCATAATATTAACTAACATTATTAATATTAATACAGTAAAATATTTAGATATTATGTATTATTCTACATTATACAGCGCAAAACAGGAAAAAGCAGCATCATATTACTGTCTATTTTAGATAATCCGGTCTATTATCTGCTTGAGCTTCATTCCAGTGTATTATATTCTTTTTATCTGTAACTTGTTGGGCACCAACCAAAAGATTATTTACAACGCATAAATAATTTTGATATTAGTGCAAAGTTTATTTGTATAGCATGTTTCATAACACATATTGTTTCAAGACAGCTTTACAGAATATTAATTATTAACAGTAATATTAAGAATAAAAATTACTATTATTGATATAATAATAATAATAATATTAAAATCTAAAAAATAATATTTAGATTTTTTTAGCCATATTGTTCAGCCCTTAGATATTATTCTACATTATACAGAACACAACAAGAGAAAGTGTCAAAATGTCTATTTTGTCAGTCAATTAAATACTTGTGGATAATTTTAATTAATTATATATATTTTTTTTTTTACTTGTACACCAACCAAGGTCTGATTATTTACAACACATGAGTAAGTCTGATATCAGTACAAAAACTGCTTCCCTCTATGAAACACTTGAGTTCAAAACAAAACACTCAAAACAATAAAAAACTAAATCAGCAAACAGAATTGCAAAAGCACTTTTGGTTTCAAACACTCCTCCATCTGCCATTGGCTGGACTGCTGGTTGAGCCAGTGTTGTCATGCCCCTCAAACAGACTGCAATTACTCACTAGTGCAGCAGAAATTAATCCCAAATATGTCTTGTATTTTATTGTTATGTTTGTCTACCAAACTGGAACATTACAAGCTCTTTAGTCATTTTTTCATGTCATATGTCTCTGAACACGTGCTGTTGTTATAAAACATGCTCTTATTTGAGAAACTGCAAGAAATGTTCACACAAGGTTGACGTGCAAAGAATAAAACCTTGTCTGAGGTCTCATTGATAAAATTAAACTAGGGGCCTCAGCATGTTTCCAAAGGGGCCGCAAGATGGCTTATTAACAATATATTATTAATAACTAAACTAAACTAAAATGACTTAAAATATGGCAAAACAAGCAGCTAAAAAAAACTATATTTCTTATTTTAATTTGTTTAATTCATATATCTTCTATTATTCAAATTTCACATTCATATTTTTTATATTGTCTTTTGTATTTCCCACAGTCTTGGAAAAGCTGTGTTATTTTAGTATAATTTTGATATTATAGTTTTTATTATTATTTTGAATAATTTTTATATTTTTTGTTTTCATTTGAATTTTAGTATTTTTGTGCTTTTGTCATTTTTATTTTCTTAATGTGTCTATATAGTTTTAATTTTCCCTTTATAGTTTTTTTATTATTTCAGTTTTAGTTTTTTTTAGTACGTCAAAGAAACTAAATGAAAAGAAGAAATTTTGCTTTGGCAACTAGCTGCATTTTTTTTTTATATTTTATTTTATTTCTGTTATAATATTTATTTTAAATAAGGAACATGTTTTTTAATGGTTTTAATTTTAGGTTACTATAATAAATCTGACCTCGATATATGAGGGAATTTTAGTATGATATGAGGGAATATTTAAGTGTGATTTTTTACAACTGGAAAAAATTTATAAAATTGCACAAAAAAAAAAGTTAAATCTTTACTAGAAATATCTCGGATGGGACTAGATTATCCAAAAACAGCCATTACCACAATTCTGTAATATGGTAATTAAAATATTTTGGGGTTGAATTTCCAGCTGAAAGTGGATATATACAGTTACTGTGAATAAAAAAAACTCAGAACTCAGAATAGAGAAATTCGCCAAAAGATGACCAGCTTGTAGAGTCTTCTGCAGCAATGACACAGCATGAATTGTTATTGACTCACAGTAGACGCTGAGGGTGGTCTTGGCGCTTTGAGCGCTGACGGCATTGCTGACGGTGCATGTGTATTCTCCTGCATCGTCTCTCCGGGCCTGTTTAATGAGCAGAGATCCAGCGCTGATAGTAATGCGGCTGTCAGAGGAAAGCGCAGCTCCTCCTTTACCCCAAACCACACTGACCTCTGAACCCGCAGACCAGCTGCAACTCAGAGACACGTTCCCACCTTCCAGCGGCAGAGACGGCAGGGTCAAAACAACTCCGTTCACAGCATCTGAAGACGGAAAACAAGGAGAGGGTGAGCAAACAATGCAAAGAAAATGTTCATTAACTCTGCTGTTGTGTTGGGGTTTTCAAACAGCTTGAAACACTGGCTAAACTATTTCGTTTTTGACATTTTTTGAATATTTCACATTCGTGACCCTGGAGCACAAAAGCAGTGTTAAGTCGCTGGGGTATATTTGTAGCAATATCCAAAAATACATTGTATGGGTCAAAATTATAGATTTTTCTTTTATGCCAAAAATTTATTAGGATATTAAGTAAAGATCATGTTCTATGAAGATATTTTGTAAATTTCATACTGTAAATATATCAAAACTTAATTTTATAATAATAATTAAAAGAAATGACAAGCACACAACAAAAATTACAAAAATTTTACTTAAAATTAAATTAAAAAAATAATAATAATTTTTAAAAAAAAATAATAAAAACTGTAGTTGTATTTCAATTATACAAAAATAACTCTGGTACAAATTTAGTTTTACGACTTTTATGCTGGGGTCAGATTGACCCTCCCATTGTTTCTATGCAATTTGTCAAAAATCAACAGCAAAAAGTCAGGTAAAAAAAAAAAAAAAGTCTATTATTGTAGCTTGTCAAACACTAAAATACGAAAAATACAAAACTTCTGAAATTTGAGACTCAAAGTTTACTTAAAATTGAAGAATGATTCGAGTAAAATTCGCTATTTCTTTATCGAGATGAGTTTCAATCAAAAAATCTGTCAAAAGGCAGAGGAAGTACAAAAAGCAATAAATAATATTTACACTAAGTACAAATAATGTTAATACTATTTATACTTGTAAGTAAGTGTGCAAAGTCACTACAAGTAGTCATGACAAATATATATATATATATAGTTTTTCAATTATTTTGTGTCTGTGCAACTAATTCTGAACATAAAAATAAGTGACCCCTAACAAAATAGAAATTATAGAATAGAAAATTACTATTCTCACATATTTTATATTTTTAAGTCTCAGACAAGCTACAATAGATGTTTTCTGTTTTAACATAAATCTTCAGTGTTTTTACACCGCCGATTTCTGCCAAACTGCATGGAAACCGATGCGGATCTATTTGACCTGCAACACAAAAGCTGTCATTTGAGCATTGTGGGCATATGCAGCATCGTTTGATCATACCAAAGACCTTGAGCGGCACTGAACGGGTGTTCACACCGAGTCCAGTGGTAGACGAGGGTTCGACCGAGACGCTGTAGTTTCCAGAATCACGGATCTGGCTGTTGGTGATTTTGAGCTGAGTGGCGGTGACAGAGATTCTGCCCTGGTACTGCTGGACGGACATTATGACCGGGCTCCCGTTCGCCCACATCGCCAGCGTAGCCGCTGTGCTATCGCTCCATCTGATGAGGGACACATCAGACACCGTCTGTACTGTAAAGACGGCATCTCTCCCTGATGCCACCAGCACCGGTGACTTCTCGAACTGAACTGGAACAAGATCCAGACACACAACGACCAAAGGCAAACCTATGGAGAGTTGCATGTAAAGAAAGTGAAAGCTGCTTCAACATTTCAATCAGAGCTATTTGTTCAGTTCCATCGCACTTCAAAATGTATTTGCATTAGATAACCAAAAAAATATATATATATCAAAGCAAGTGTTATTTGATGCTATTGAAATGCTGTATCTTTTTTGCTCAATGACTTAGTAAATTGAAAACCTGTTTTACAACCACACAAACACAAAGAAAGTATAAATGTGAATGCATCTGAATGAGAGAAATGAATGTTGCATTCAAATAGGTGTGGCAAGAAGAGACACGCAAATGAAGTGTGTAAAACAGCTTGAAATAGCACTTCAAACTAAACGGGGAATGCTGTAAAACCAGTTAAACTACTATCTACGTACTTAACATACTTGCATCTGTCTGTGTTATGTTTTTTATTCTTCAGCAAGTGTTTCGAACACAATAAGGTGTCGGTCATTATATAACTGAATTGTTTTCACATCATTTTTTTATATGAAAATGGAATTTGTACTATTAGCCTCTCTCTAGTTTACATATATGTGTCAAATTTATTAACATATGTATTTATTTATTTTTGCATCAGTTATCTACTGCATTTGTTTCAGCTGAAGTTTTATATTTAGTAAGAAAGTCTCCTGATATCGCATGTGCATCGTGTAGAAGTCTATTTGATGTGTGCGTTTTCATCAGGAAGATGTATTTTTCAGGTTTGTAGATGCATATTTCTTACATTTCCTGTCAGATATACATTTGGAAAATGTCTTGAAGATGTTTATAACATTCACATCATACAAATCTATTTTCACAGTGACAAATAAACTAGCCTATTATTGTTGCTTGCTGTTTTATCTCATTTAGACACACTACTGTAATATTCCCCTGTGTCTTCTACAGAATCACATCTGACAGTCTCGACAGGTTGAAGAGGCTAAACTTACTTATCAATGAGAAAACCACAACAGCAGGATGCAGCAGTGTGTTCATGTCAGTCTGGAGGGCCTGAGCAAAACCATTCAATTAGTTTCCAGATGCTTAATTCTATCACATATGAAAGCATATAAATCATATTAAAAGACATGCTGTTAAATTAAAAGAGATACTGACATCAATCACCGTCTCGTATGGGAATGTATATTAACAGCAGGCTACATTCAGTACGCAAGCCCGTTATAGAGTGTATTCAATCTGTTATATATACTTACTAAGCAGACTTCTCTTGCTTTTCATTTTCGTGTTTTTAAATCCGTCTATGGCGATCGTTGCTTTCACTTCTTGGTTTACCTGTCCAACGCCTCACCTCACCGCGTCACCTCTATGGCAAGCCGTTTTAACATTAAATACCCCTTGCTGTACTAGTATGGCAAGCCGTTTTAACATTAAATACCCCTTGCTGTACTAGTATGGCAAGCCGTTTTAACATTAAATACCCCTTGCTGTACTAGTATGGCAAGCCGTTTTAACATTAAATACCCCTTGCTGTACTAGTATGGCAAGCCGTTTTAACATTAAATACCCCTTGCTGTACTAGTATGGCAACATCATCACCGCACCTCACCGCGTCATCACCGCATCATCACCTCACCTCACTGCGTCATCACCGCATCATCACCTCACCTCACTGCGTCATCACCGAAGTACTGAAATTATTTAAAAATTCACTTATGATGTTATATAGACTGCTATTTTAGTTTTTATACACTTTATATTTTTTTAAACCTAAAATGCATAAAAACCCCCACTTTTTATCAAGTCAATTTTAATATACATTTTTTCAAATAAAACGTGATAAAAGATGGTCATAATGAAACAAACTCCTGGTAAAATAAAATAAAAACATAATAATAAATATATAATGTATAGAAAAAGTCACTCATGCACAGTCACTGTAGGGTTGAGACATTTTTTTATATTTGGAATACACGAAGAGTTCAGATGCAAAAGCCTCTATGTGCCATCTGAAATTTTCTTCTAAAATTAGCTCTTTTTCTCAGGGACCTATGTTTATGTTCAGTTATTTCACATTAACGGCAATGAAAAGAACCTATTCATTGCGATCGAAGTGAAATTACTGAACCTGCACATAGGAGCCTGATAAAAAAAGCTCATTTTAGAAGAAAATTTTAAATGGCACTTAGAGGCTTTTGCATCTGAACTCTTCACATATATACATATAT